>NW_027310365.1:7500-20000 GCF_047496795.1 Chiloscyllium punctatum
TTTTCGGGGTTGGTATAAATCAGTAACCACCGACACTTAGAATATTTTCGAGTTGGTATAAATCAGTAACCACTGACACTTAGAATTTTTTTCGGGTCGGTATAAATCAGTAACCACTGACACTTAGAATTTTTTCGAGTTGGTATAAATCAGTAACCACTGACACTTAGAATATTTTCGGGTTGGTATAATCAGTAACCACTGACACTTAGAATTTTTCGACTTGGTATAAATCAGTAACCACTGACACTTAGAATTTTTCGGGGTTGGTATAAATCAGTAACCACTGACACTTAGAATATTTTCGGGTCGGTACAAATCAGTAACCACTGACACTTAGAATATTTTCGGGTTGGTATAAATCAGTAACCACTGACACTTAGAATTTTTTCGAGTTGGTATAAATCAGTAACCACTGACACTTAGAATTTTTTCGGGTTGGTATAAATCAGTAACCACCGACACTTAGAATATTTTCGGGTTGGTATAAAATCAGTAACCACCGACACTTAGAATTTTCTTCGGCTCAGTAGAAATCAGTAACCAAGCGCATTTTTGAATTGGTTACTGATTTCTCCGTTCGAGTTGCGGCTGCGGTTGGCTTCAAATAGTGGTGGCGGGCTTAATTATCGCCGAGGGGAGCATGTCCCGGTGGTGTGGCCGAGGATGGAGTGCCTTTTGAAGGGGGTGTTTCTGAATTGGACCCTTTTTGAGTTGCATGGCCGGATGGGTGTGGTTTTGAAGGTGTGTCTGTCTGGAGTGGCACCGGCGTTGGTGTGAGGCTGAGGGTGGGCGTTCGGTTCCTGGTTAGGGATAGGGAAAGGGTGAGACTTAGCTTTAGTGCTCGTGCCCCCGATTTTGGTAATGTTTGACGTCAATTTTCCAAGGAGGCGAATGCAAGGCTTCAGAGGGACTTTGAGTGTTCGGGGGCGGGTAGCTCAGCCGGATTTGCCCCGGCGGTTCTGCGGACGGTGTTGACTTCGAGGGCGGACCGGCCCCCGTGTTTCAGTCCGAATATCGTGCATTGTTAACGGCGGGAAGTGTTCCAAAAGGGAATGGGATTGAATGTGACTGCTGAAGCCGACTTTGAGACCTGTAACGCGGTAGCTCAGCCGGATTTGACCCGGCGGTTCTGGCGACGGTCTCGCCTTCGAGGGGGGAGCGCCCCGCGTGTTCAGGCCGAATTTTGTGCATTTCCATCGGCGGGAAGAGGTCCAAACGGGAATGGGATTGAATGTGACTGCTGAAGCCGACATTGAGACCTCTAACGCGGGTAGCTCGGCAGGATTTGACCCGGCGGTTCTGCCGAAGGTCTCACCTTCGAGGGGGGAGCGTCCCGCGTGTTCAGCCGAATATCGTGCATTGTTAACGGCGGGAAGTGTTCCAAAAGGGAATGGGATTGAATGTGACTGCTGAAGCCGACATTGAGACCTCTAACGCGGGTAGCTCGGCGGATTTGACCCGGCGGTTCTGGCGACGGTCTCGCCTTCGAGGGGGGAGCGTCCCGCGTGTCAGTCAGGCCGAATTTTGTGCATTTCCATCGGCGGGAAGAGGTCCAAACGGGAATGGGATTGAATGTGACTGCTGAAGCCGACATTGAGACCTCTAACGCGGGTAGCTCGGCCGGATTTGACCCGGCGGTTCTGCCGAAGGTCTCACCTTCGAGGGGGGAGCCTCCCGCGTGTTCAGGCCGAATTTTGTGCATTTCCATCGGCGGAAGAGGTCCAAACGGGAATGGGATTGAATGTGACTGCTGAAGCCGACATTGAGACCTCTAACGCGGGGTAGCTCGGCCGGATTTGACCCGGCGGTTCTGCCGAAGGTCTCACCTTCGAGGGGGGAGCGCCCACCGTGTACAGGCCGATTTTCATGCATTTCCAACCGTGGGAAGGGTCCGAAAGGGGATGGGGGTGAACGTGACTGCTCAACCGACTTTGAGACCCTGTAACGCGGGTAGCTCAGCCGGATTTGACCCGGCGGTTCTGGCGACGGTCTCGCCTTCGAGGGGGGAGCGTCCCGCGTGTTCAGGCCGAATTTTGTGCATTTCCATCGGCGGAAGAGGTCCAAACCGGGAATGGGATTGAATGTGACTGCTGAAGCCGACATTGAGACCTCTAACGCGGGTAGCTCGGCAGGATTTGACCCGGCGGTTCTGCCGAAGGTCTCACCTTCGAGGGGGGAGCGCCCACCGTGTACAGGCCGATTTTCATGCATTCCAACCGTGGGAAGGGGGCCGAAAGGGGATGGGGGTGAATGTGACTGCTCAACCCGACTTTGAGGCATCTAACCCGGTAGCTCAGCCGGGTTTGACCCGGCGGTTCTGCCGACGGCCTCGCCTTCGAGGGGGGAGCGTCCCCCGTGTACAGGCCGATTTTCATGCATTTCGAACCGTGGAAGTGGCCCAAAAGGGGATGGGAGTGAATGTGACTGCTCAACCCGACTTTGGCGCTTCCGAGCCGGGTAGCTCAGCCGGGTTTGACCCGGCGGTTCTGCCGACGGTCTCGTCTTCGAGGCGGGTGCCTCCCCCGTGTACAGGCCGATTTTCATGCATTTCGTACCGTGGGAAGTGGTCCAAAAGGGAATGGGGGTGGACGTGACTGCTCATACCGACATCGAGACTTGTAAGCCGTGTAGCTCGGCCGGGTTGATCGGCGGGTCTGCCGACGGTCTCGTCTTCGAGAGGGGGGGCCTCCCCCGTGTACAGGCCGATTTTCGTGCATTTCCAACGGTGGGAAGAGGTTCAAAAGGGGATGGGGGTGAATGTGACTGCTCAACCCGACTCTGAGGCTTCTAACCCGGGTAGCCCGGCCGGGTTTGACCCGGCGGTTCTGCCGTCGGTCTCGCCTTCGAGGGCGGAGCCTCCCCCGTGTACAGGCCGATTTTCGTGCATTTCAAACCGTGGGAAGCGGTCCAAAAGGGGATGGGAGTGAATGTGACTGCTCATACCGACCTTGGCGCTTCCGACCCGGGTAGCTCAGCCGGGTTTGACCCGGCGGTTCTGCCGACGGTCTCGTCTTCGAGGCGGGTGCCTCCCCCGTGTACAGGCCGATTTTCATGCATTTCGTACCGTGGGAAGTGGTCCAAAAGGGAATGGGGGTGAATGTGACTGCTCAACCCGACTCTGAGGCTTCTAACCCGGGTAGCTCGGCCGGGTTTGACCCGGCGGTTCTGCCGTCGGTCTCGCCTTCGAGAGGGGCGCCTCCCCCGTGTACAGGCCGATTTTCGTGCATTTCCAACGGTGGGAAGAGGTTCAAAAGGGGATGGGGGTGAATGTGACTGCTCAACCCGACTCTGAGGCTTCTAACCCGGGTAGCCCGGCCGGGTTTGACCCGGCGGTTCTGCCGTCGGTCTCGCCTTCGAGGGCGGAGCCTCCCCCGTGTACAGGCCGATTTTCGTGCATTTCAAACCGTGGGAAGCGGTCCAAAAGGGGATGGAGTGAATGTGACTGCTCATACCGACCTTGGCGCTTCCGACCCGGGTAGCTCAGCCGGGTTTGACCCGGCGGCTTCTGCCGACCGGTCTCGCCTTCGAGGGGGGAGCGTCCCCCGTGTTCAGGCCGAATTTTGTGCATTTCGAACCGTGGGAAGTTGCCCAAAAGTCGATGGGAGTGAATGTGACTGCTCAACCCGACTTTGGCGCTTCCGAGCCGGGTAGCTCAGCCGGGTTTGACCCGGCGGTTCTGCCGACGGTCTCGTCTTCGAGGCGGGTGCCTCCCCCGTGTACAGGCCGATTTTCATGCATTTCGTACCGTGGGAAGCGGTCCAAAAGGGGATGGGAGTGAACGTGACTGCTCATACCGACTTTGGCGCTTCCGAGCCGGGTAGCTCAGCCGGGTTTGACCCGGCGGGTCTGCCGACGGTCTCGCCTTCGAGGGGGGAGCGTCCCCCGTGTTCAGGCCGAATCTTGTGCATTTCGAACCGTGGGAAGTTGCCCAAAAGTCGATGGGAGTGAATGTGACTGCTCAACCCGACTTTGAGACTTGTAAGCCGGGTAGCTCAGCCGGGTTTGACCCGGCGGTTCTGCCGACGGTCTCGTCTTCGAGGCCGGTGCCTCCCCCGTGTACAGGCCGATTTTCGTGCATTTCCAACGGTGGGAAGTGGTCCAAAAGGGAATGGGGGTGGACGTGTCTGCTCATACCGACTTTGAGACTTGTAAGCCGGGTAGCTCAGCCGGGTTTGTTCCGGCGGTTCTGCCGACGGTCTCGTCATCGAGGGGGGAGCCTCCCCCGTGTCCAGGCCGATTTTCATGCATTTCCAACCGTGGGAAGTGGTCCAAAAGGGAATGGGGGTGAATGTGACTGCTCATACCGACTTTGAGACTTTTAAGCCGGGTAGCTCGGCCGGGTTTGACCCGGCGGTTCTGCCGACGGTCTCGTCTTCGAGGCGGGTGCCTCCCCCGTGTACAGGCCGATTTTCGTGCATTTCGAACCGTGGGAAGTGGTCTAAAAGTCGATGGGAGTGAACGTGACTGCTCAACCCGACTTTGAGACTTGTAAGCCGGGTAGCTCAGCCAGGTTTGACCCGGCGGTTCTGCCGACGGTCTCGCCTTCGAGGGCGGACCCTCCCCCGTGTACAGGCCGGTTTTCGTGCATTTCGAACCGTGGGAAGTGATCCAAAAGGGAATGGGGGTGAACGTGACTGCCCAACCCGGCTTTGAGACTTGTAAGCCGGGTAGCTCAGCCGGGTTGGACCCGGCGGTTCTGCCGACGGTCTCGACTTCGAGGCGGGTGCCTCCCCCGTGTACAGGCCGATTTTCATGCATTTGCAACGGTGGGAAGTTGCCCAAAAGTCGATGGGAGTGAATGTATGTGACTGCTCAACCCGACTTCGAGACTTGTAAGCCGGGTAGCTCAGCCGGGTTTGACCCGGCGGTTCTGCCGACGGTCTCGCCTTCGAGGGGGGAGCCTCCCCCGTGTACAGGCCGATTTTCGTGCATTTCCAACGGTGGGAACAGGTTCAAAAGGGGATGGGAGTGATTGTGACTGCTCAACCCGACTCTAGGGCTTCTAACCCGGGTAGCCCGGCCGGGTTTGACCCGGCGGTTCTGCCGACGGTCTCGTCTTCGAGGCGGGTGCCTCCCCCGTATACAGGCCGATTTTCATGCATTTCGAACCGTGGGAAGTGGTCCAAAAGGGAATGGGGGTGGACGTGTCTGCTCATACCGACTTTGAGACTTGTAAGCCGGGTAGCTCAGCCGGGTTTGATCCGGCGGTTCTGCCGACGGTCTCGCCTTCGAGGGGGGAGCCTCCCCCGTGTTCAGTCCGATTTCCATGCATTTCCAACCGTGGGAAGTTGCCCAAAAGGGGATGGGAGTGAATGTGACTGCTCAACCCGACTTTGGCGCTTCCGAGCCGGGTAGCTCAGCCGGTTTGACCCGGCGGTTCTGCCGACGGTCTCGTCTTCGAGGCGGGTGCCTCCCCCGTATACAGGCCGATTTTCATGCATTTCGAACCGTGGGAAGTGGTCCAAAAGGGAATGGGGGTGGACGTGTCTGCTCATACCGACTTTGAGACTTGTAAGCCGGTAGCTCAGCCGGGTTTGATCCGGCGGTTCTGCCGACGGTCTCGCCTTCGAGGGGGGAGCCTCCCCCGTGTTCAGTCCGATTTCCATGCATTTCCAACCGTGGGAAGTTGCCCAAAAGGGGATGGGAGTGAATGTGACTGCTCAACCCGACTTTGGCGCTTCCGAGCCGGGTAGCTCAGCCGGGTTTGACCCGGCGGTTCTGCGACGGTCTCGTCTTCGAGGCGGGTGCCTCCCCCGTGTACAGGCCGATTTTCATGCATTTGGAACCGTGGGAAGTGGTCCAAAAGGGAATGGGGGTGGACGTGACTGCTCATACCGACTTTGAGACTTGTAAGCCGGGTAGCTCAGCCGGGTTTGACCCGGCGGTTCTGCCGACGGTCTCGCCTTCGAGGGGGGAGCCTCCCCCGTGTTCAGTCCGATTTTCGTGCATTTCCCACGGTGGGAAATGGTATCTTTCATTACGGGGACAAGGGTCTGAAGCGGTGAAGTCAGTAACCGGCATAGTTAAGGAAAGGGTTCGAATTTTCTCAACAGTACGAAAAAAGTGAGCAGGGAAGCTAGAGAAGGTGTCAGTGAGTCCCAAACGAGTGAACCGCAAAACTTAGGGAAATGCCCGAAAGCGTTTTAAAGGGTGAAATCGGGAACGAGGAAATGATCGGAAAGTGCCTGAAAGTGCTAAATGAGTAAACAGAAAAACGAAGAAAAATGTTTGAAAAGAAGAAGTGAGTAACCAGGAAAACTTAGAAAAATGTTCAAAACGAAGAAATCAGTAACCAGGAAAACTTAGAAAAATGATCAAAAAGAAGAAATGAGTAACCAGGAAAACTTAGAAAAATGTTTAAAAAGAAGAAATCAGTAACCAGGAAAACTTAGGAAAATGTTTAAAAAGAAGAAATCAGTAACCAGAAAAACTGCGAAAAATGTTTAAAAAGAAGAAATGAGTAACCAGAAAAACTTAGAAAAATGTTTAAAAAGAAGAAATCAGTAACCAGGAAAACTTAGAAAAATGTTTAAAAAGAAGAAATCAGTAACCAGGAAAACTTAGAAAAATGTTATAAAAGAAGAAGTGAGTAACCAGAAAAACTTAGAAAAATGTTTAAAAAGAAGAAATCAGTAACCAGAAAAACTGCGAAAAATGTTTAAAAAGAAGAAATCAGTAACCAGACAAACTGCGAAAAATGTTTAAAAAGAAGAAATCAGTAACCAGGAAAACTTAGAAAAATGTTTAAAAAGAAGAAGTGAGTAACCAGAAAAACTTAGAAAAATGTTTAAAAAGAAGAAATCAGTAACCAGAAAAACTTAGAAAAATGTTTAAAAAGAAGAAATCAGTAACCAGAAAAACTGCGAAAAATGTTTAAAAAGAAGAAATCAGTAACCAGAAAAACTTAGAAAAATGTTTAAAAAGAAGAAGTGAGTAACCAGAAAAACTTAGAAAAATGTTTAAAAAGAAGAAATCAGTAACCAGAAAAACGGCGAAAAATGTTTAAAAAGAAGAAATCAGTAACCAGACAAACTGCGAAAAATGTTTAAAAAGAAGAAATCAGTAACCAGAAAAACTTAGAAAAATGTTTAAAAAGAAGAAATCAGTAACCAGAAAAACTTAGAAAAATGTTTCAAAAGAAGAAGTGAGTAACCAGAAAAACTTAGAAAAATGTTTAAAAAGAAGAAGTGAGTAACCAGAAAAACTTAGAAAAATGTTTAAAAAGAAGAAATCAGTAACCAGAAAAACTTAGAAAAATGTTTAAAAAGAAGAAATCAGTAACCAGAAAAACTGCGAAAAATGTTTAAAAAGAAGAAATCAGTAACCAGACAAACTGCGAAAAATGTTTAAAAAGAAGAAATCAGTAACCAGGAAAACTTAGAAAAATGTTTAAAAAGAAGAAGTCAGTAACCAGAAAAACTTAGAAAAATGTTTAAAAAGAAGAAATCAGTAACCAGAAAAACTTAGAAAAATGTTTAAAAAGAAGAAATCAGTAACCAGAAAAACTGCGAAAAATGTTTAAAAAGAAGAAATCAGTAACCAGAAAAACTTAGAAAAATGTTTAAAAAGAAGAAGTGAGTAACCAGAAAAACTTAGAAAAATGTTTAAAAAGAAGAAATCAGTAACCAGAAAAACGGCGAAAAATGTTTAAAAAGAAGAAATCAGTAACCAGACAAACTGCGAAAAATGTTTAAAAAGAAGAAATCAGTAACCAGAAAAACTTAGAAAAATGTTTCAAAAGAAGAAGTGAGTAACCAGAAAAACTTAGAAAAATGTTTAAAAAGAAGAAGTGAGTAACCAGAAAAACTTAGAAAAATGTTTAAAAAGAAGAAATCAGTAACCAGAAAAACTTAGAAAAATGTTTAAAAAGAAGAAATCAGTAACCAGAAAAACTGCGAAAAATGTTTAAAAAGAAGAAATCAGTAACCAGACAAACTGCGAAAAATGTTTAAAAAGAAGAAATCAGTAACCAGGAAAACTTAGAAAAATGTTTAAAAAGAAGAAGTGAGTAACCAGAAAAACTTAGAAAAATGTTTAAAAAGAAGAAATCAGTAACCAGAAAAACTTAGAAAAATGTTTAAAAAGAAGAAATCAGTAACCAGAAAAACTGCGAAAAATGTTTAAAAAGAAGAAATCAGTAACCAGAAAAACTTAGAAAAATGTTTAAAAAGAAGAAGTGAGTAACCAGAAAAACTTAGAAAAATGTTTAAAAAGAAGAAATCAGTAACCAGAAAAACGGCGAAAAATGTTTAAAAAGAAGAAATCAGTAACCAGACAAACTGCGAAAAATGTTTAAAAAGAAGAAATCAGTAACCAGAAAAACTTAGAAAAATGTTTCAAAAGAAGAAGTGAGTAACCAGAAAAACTTAGAAAAATGTTTAAAAAGAAGAAGTGAGTAACCAGAAAAACTTAGAAAAATGTTTAAAAAGAAGAAATCAGTAACCAGAAAAACTTAGAAAAATGTTTAAAAAGAAGAAATCAGTAACCAGAAAAACTTAGAAAAATGTTTAAAAAGAAGAAATCAGTAACCAGAAAAACTGCGAAAAATGTTTAAAAAGAAGAAATCAGTAACCAGACAAACTGCGAAAAATGTTTAAAAAGAAGAAATCAGTAACCAGGAAAACTTAGAAAAATGTTTAAAAAGAAGAAGTGAGTAACCAGAAAAACTTAGAAAAATGTTTAAAAAGAAGAAATCAGTAACCAGAAAAACTTAGAAAAATGTTTAAAAAGAAGAAATCAGTAACCAGAAAAACTGCGAAAAATGTTTAAAAAGAAGAAATCAGTAACCAGGAAAACTTAGAAAAATGTTTAAAAAGAAGAAGTGAGTAACCAGAAAAACTTAGAAAAATGTTTAAAAAGAAGAAATCAGTAACCAGAAAAACTTAGAAAAATGTTTAAAAAGAAGAAATCAGTAACCAGAAAAACTGCGAAAAATGTTTAAAAAGAAGAAATCAGTAACCAGAAAAACTTAGAAAAATGTTTAAAAAGAAGAAGTGAGTAACCAGAAAAACTTAGAAAAATGTTTAAAAAGAAGAAATCAGTAACCAGAAAAACGGCGAAAAATGTTTAAAAAGAAGAAATCAGTAACCAGACAAACTGCGAAAAATGTTTAAAAAGAAGAAATCAGTAACCAGAAAAACTTAGAAAAATGTTTCAAAAGAAGAAGTGAGTAACCAGAAAAACTTAGAAAAATGTTTAAAAAGAAGAAGTGAGTAACCAGAAAAACTTAGAAAAATGTTTAAAAAGAAGAAATCAGTAACCAGAAAAACTTAGAAAAATGTTTAAAAAGAAGAAATCAGTAACCAGAAAAACTGCGAAAAATGTTTAAAAAGAAGAAATCAGTAACCAGGAAAACTTAGAAAAATGTTTAAAAAGAAGAAATGAGTAACCAGGAAAACTTAGAAAAATGTTTAAAAAGAAGAAATGAGTAACCAGGAAAACTTAGAAAAATGTTTAAAAAGAAGAAATCAGTAACCAGAAAAACTTAGAAAAATGTTTAAAAAGAAGAAATCAGTAACCAGAAAAACGGCGAAAAATGTTTAAAAAGAAGAAATGAGTAACCAGAAAAACTTAGAAAAATGTTTAAAAAGAAGAAATCAGTAACCAGAAAAACGGCGAAAAATGTTTAAAAAGAAGAAATCAGTAACCAGAAAAACTTAGAAAAATGTTTAAAAAGAAGAAGTGAGTAACCAGAAAAACTTAGAAAAATGTTTAAAAAGAAGAAATGAGTAACCAGAAAAACTTAGAAAAATGTTTAAAAAGAAGAAATCAGTAACCAGAAAAACTTAGAAAAATGTTTAAAAAGAAGAAATGAGTAACCAGAAAAACGGCGAAAAATGTTTAAAAAGAAGAAATCAGTAACCAGAAAAACGGCGAAAAATGTTTAAAAAGAAGAAATCAGTAACCAGACAAACTGCGAAAAATGTTTAAAAAGAAGAAATCAGTAACCAGAAAAACTTAGAAAAATGTTTAAAAAGAAGAAATCAGTAACCAGGAAAACTTGGAAAAAAACACTTAGAAAAATTTTCAGCAAAGTGTGAAAAATATTCTAAGTGTCAGCGGAGGAAAATGCTGCAGCATCGGGAAAGATTCGCAAACTTACACCGAACATGTGCTCCGAAGTGCCGGAGGAATTGGGTGAATTGAGCCCGGCAAATGGCCAGCTGTCGTTTTGTGCCTGCAGCCCGAAAACTTTAACTTTGTCTGTCGCGGAAGTCCGGACCGAGAAAAATCCAAACGGTTTTGACCGGACCGAGTTCCAGACCGATGCAGTCAAATTTGGAATTCAGACCCATTCAGTGCCACTTGTAGTTTTTCCGCAGTGAGGTTGGCGGGGTACCCGGAGATATATGGGAACACGATTTTTAGAACAAAATGGCGGCGCGGGACCGTTCTGAAAGGCATCCGAAAAACGGTTCCACGGGCATAGCACTTTAATGACAGGTATGAGTGCATGCCGGAGAGCTCTTGGAAGTCGAATTTTTGACACTTTGTCAATTTTTTGACAGATTTGACAAACTCTTTCTGTCTGTTCTAAGAGTCAGTCAGAGACTTGTGCGGCGGTCTTTTGACACTATTGGAGGGCGGGCAAACCCCACGTTGACTCCGGCCGTCCCTCCACAGGCGCTCGTGTCCAAAATGAAGGCGAGAGACGCGAGTGGCCTGGTTCCCTTGGGTGTTGCCAAGAAGGCTGCGGGCTGACCGTTGCCTGAGCACTCCCTAAAGCCTCTTGTGATGAGAGCAGACCTCGCCTGCCGCACGACCGGCTCTGGGAGTCGTTGGGCCGCTATTTGTGAATAGTCTGGTCCTCCTCTGCCACCCGGACAAGCGCGATGGCTCTGCCGCCCTGCGGTGCTCGTCACCCAGGTTTGGGGAACACGATACTCGTAACAAAAATAAAAGGCGGCTCGGGACCTGCAGGCGAAAGGGGTCCCGTGGTGCTAAGCACGTCGACTTCGGGTCTCGGTGCAAGCCGGAGAGCTCACGGAAGTCTAAAGTTTTCGGCACGTGGTCGAATCTTTTCAAAGGCTTACCCGGCTCTTTCCGTCCATTCTGAGAGTAAGTCAGAGGCCGGTGCGGAGGTCTCTTGACAATCGGAGGGGGTGGTGGCCCTCCGCAGGCGCTCGTGTCGAAAATGAAGGCGAGAGACGCGAGTGGCCTGGTTCCCCTGGGTGTTGCCAGGAAGGCTGCGGGCTGACCCTTGCCTGAGCACTCCCTAAAGCCTCTTGTGATGAGAGCAGACCTCGCGCGCCGCACGACCGGCTCTGGGAGTCGTTGGGCCGCTATCTGTGAATAGTCTGGTCCTCCTCTGCCACCCGGCCAAGTGCGATGGCTCTGCCGCCCTGCGGTGCTCGTCACGCAGGTATGGGGCACACGATGCTCGTAACAGCAAATAAAGGCGGCTCGGGACCTGCAGGCGAAAGGGGTCCCGTGGTGCTTAGCACGTCGACTTCGGGTCTCGGTGCAAGCCGGAGAGCTCACGGAAGTCTAAAGTTTTCGGCACGTGGTCGAATCTTTTGAAAGGCTTACCCGGCTCTTTCCGTCCATTCTGAGAGTCAGTCAGAGGCCGGTGCGGCGGTCTATTGACGACCGGAGGCTCCCATGGGTGTTGCGATGAGGGTGGAGGGCACAGAACCTTGCCTTAGCACTCCCTAATAAAGCCTCTTGTGAAGAGAGCAGACCTCGCGCGCCGCACGACCGGCTCTGGGAGTCGTTGGGCCGCTATCTGTGAATAGTCTGGTCCTCCTCTGCCACCCGGCCAAGTGCGATGGCTCTGCCGCCCTGCGGTGCTCGTCACGCAGGTATGGGGCACACGATGCTCGTAACAGCAAATAAAGGCGGCTCGGGACCTGCAGGCGAAAGGGGTCCCGTGGTGCTTAGCACGTCGACTTCGGGTCTCGGTGCAAGCCGGAGAGCTCACGGAAGTCTAAAGTTTTCGGCACGTGGTCGAATCTTTTGAAAGGCTTACCCGGCTCTTTCCGTCCATTCTGAGAGTCAGTCAGAGGCCGGTGCGGCGGTCTATTGACGACCGGAGGCTCCCATGGGTGTTGCGATGAGGGTGGAGGGCACAGAACCTTGCCTTAGCACTCCCTAATAAAGCCTCTTGTGAAGAGAGCAGACCTCGCGCGCCGCACGACCGGCTCTGGGAGTCGTTGGGCCGCTATCTGTGAATAGTCTGGTCCTCCTCTGCCACCCGGCCAAGTGCGATGGCTCTGCCGCCCTGCGGTGCTCGTCACGCAGGTATGGGGCACACGATGCTCGTAACAGCAAATAAAGGCGGCTCGGGACCTGCAGGCGAAAGGGGTCCCGTGGTGCTTCGCACGTCGACTTCGGGTCTCGGTGCAAGCCGGAGAGCTCACGGAAGTCTAAAGTTTTCGGCACGTGGTCGAATCTTTTGAAAGGCTTACCCGGCTCTTTCCGTCCATTCTGAGAGTCAGTCAGAGGCCGGTGCGGCGGTCTATTGACGACCGGAGGCTCCCATGGGTGTTGCGATGAGG
>NW_027310365.1:25000-27500 GCF_047496795.1 Chiloscyllium punctatum
CAACTCGAGCAAGTGAAAAAAAAAGTAACAGGAGCGAAAGCATCTCTGTCGGCTTGGGAGTACGCCCGTTTCCGTTTCAACTTGTCTCGCGAGGGTGGTTTCGGGGCCAGCAGGAGAGCTCGTCGGGGTAGCAGGCCCTGCAGCCGTGGTCACCGCCAAACCCCCACAACTCGAGCAAGTGAAAAAAAAAGTAACAAATAAGAAAGGATCGTCGGCTTGGGGGTACGCCCGTTTCCGTTTCAACTTGTCTCGCGAGGGTGGTTTCGGGGCCAGCAGGAGAGCTCGTCGGGGTAGCAGGCCCTGCAGCCGTGGTCACCGCCAAACCCCCACAACTCGAGCAAGTGAAAAAAAAAGTAACAAATAAGAAAGGATCGTCGGCTTGGGGGTACGCCCGTTTCCGTTTCAACTTGTCTCGCGAGGGTGGTTTCGGGGCCAGCAGGAGAGCTCGTCGGGGTAGCAGGCCCTGCAGCCGTGGTCACCGCCAAACCCCCACAACTCGAGCAAGTGAAAAAAAAAAGTAACAAATAAGAAAGGATCGTCGGCTTGGGGGTACGCCCGTTTCCGTTTCAACTTGTCTCGCGAGGGTGGTTTCGGGGCCAGCAGGAGAGCTCGTCGGGGTAGCAGGCCCTGCAGCCGTGGTCACCGCCAAACCCCCACAACTCGAGCAAGTGAAAAAAAAAAGTAACAAATAAGAAAGGATCTCTGTCGGCTTGGGGGTACGCCCGTTTCCGTTTCAACTTGTCTCGCGAGGGTGGTTTCGGGGCCAGCAGGAGAGCTCGTCGGGGTAGCAGGCCCTGCAGCCGTGGTCACCGCCAAATCGCCACAACTCGAGCAAGTGAAAAAAAAAGTAACAAATAAGAAAGGATCGTCGGCTTGGGGGTACGCCCGTTTCCGTTTCAACTTGTCTCGCGAGGGTGGTTTCGGGGCCAGCAGGAGAGCTCGTCGGGGTAGCAGGCCCTGCAGCCGTGGTCACCGCCAAACCCCCCACAACTGTTGGGCGCCTACCTGCGCGGGGCAGGAGGACACTTTCCGATTTCAAATCTCCGTTTGCCGAGTCCACCCCGAACGCACGCGGGCGGGCGGGTTCGCATCACCCTTCGTCACAAGGGGCGAAGCCCGTTCCACCGTCTCGTCAGTAGTGCCGACCGGTCTGTGATCGACGAGGGGAGCCACACCAGGTCCGGCCCTGCTGCTTGGCGGCACCGCGTCGTCGGGAGCTCGCGACAGACGGAGGGTTTCGGTGTACTCTCCAGCCACGGGAAACGAAGCCGGTGATGCAGGCGCCGGTCTTTCGCTCCCAAATCGGCTGGGTTTACATCGTTGCTATCTAGTCACGCTCCCTTCAAACCCGACGGGGTACCTATTCCCCTCACCCGTCTGTGCGTATACAGCCTCTTTGCACTTGCGGGATGGGGGTGGTGGTTTAAAGACTCTCGAGTTGCCGCCCGTCGGTCTCCGAGCTCCGTGCAGTAGTGATCCCCAGCGAACTGCCAGCAGGGCGAACGAGCGATCCCGCTCTCGGTCGGGGCGCCTGGCGTCGATCGGTGGTCGGTGGCTTGCGGGCAAGCTGCGCTGTGAGTGTGGGAACGAGTATGACGAGCCGTTGCCGCGACTCCCAGTCCACCTCGGCGGTGGCTGGGCCGGGCGGGCGTCTGCTCGGGCGAGTGCCGCCCCCGCCTCCTCGCAGGAAGTCCGCTCGCCGACACGCCGCCACGTGCACGCGTCAGTGACGCTGCCGAACCGATGGCCGGTGCCCGTTCCCGCCTCTGCTTTTCCTAGGGCAAAGCTGCTGCACGCCTCGTGATACTAGGCGGGCGACATGGTGGCGGTGATCCTGCCTCCGTCGCTGCGGTGCGTTGGGGCACGCATCGCCTCTTGGGCGCCCTGTCCTCCTCCCCCCAATAGACGTATGTTTCTGCGGGCCGCACCAGGATGGTGCTCCCCATCGCTTCACGCCACCCTGCTCCGCCCGCACGCCGGCGTGCAGGTGGCTGTAGCTCAAGGTGGGGAGCGTATGTGCGGTCCGGGTCGCTTTCCTCTGGCGAGGGAGAGACCTAAAACAAACTCAGACAACTCTTGACGGTGGATCACTCGGCTCGTGCGTCGATGACGAACGCAGCTAGCTGCGAGAATTAATGTGAATTGCAGGACACATTGATCATCGACACTTTGAACGCACTTTGCGGCCCCGGGTTCTTCCCGGGGCCACGCCTGTCTGAGGGTCGTTTGGCAATCAATCGCACTCGCCTTGGCTGGCGAGAGCGCGGCTGGGGTGTCGCAGAGGACCCGTCCTCTTTGTCCCCCTAAGTTCAGACTCCGGAGCCCTCCGGCGTCGGAGCGCTTGGCCTTTCCCCCCCACCCTGCACATTCCGTTCGTCAGGCTCGACGCCATCCCCCCGCCGGGGAGCGCGGCCTGGCGTCCGTCTGTGTCGTGGCAGTGGGGCCAGCACGGCTGTCACCGGTCCCAGAATGGCTGTCGGTGGTTCACACTGTGTGTGTG
>NW_027310365.1:35000-47500 GCF_047496795.1 Chiloscyllium punctatum
AGAATTTTTTCGGGTCGGTATAAATCAGTAACCACTGACACTTAGAATATTTTCGGGTCGGTACAAATCAGTAACCACTGACACTTAGAATTTTTTCGGGTTGGTATAAATCAGTAACCACTGACACTTAGAATATTTTCGGGTCGGTACAAATCAGTAACCACTGACACTTAGAATATTTTCGGGTTGGTATAAATCAGTAACCACTGACACTTAGAATTTTTTCGAGTTGGTATAAATCAGTAACCACTGACACTTAGAATTTTTTCGGGTTGGTATAAATCAGTAACCACCGACACTTAGAATATTTTCGGGTTGGTATAAATCAGTAACCACCGACACTTAGAATTTTTTCGGCTCAGTAGAAATCAGTAACCAAGCGCATTTTTGAATTGGTTACTGATTTCTCCGTTCGAGTTGCGGCTGCGGTTGGCTTCAAATAGTGGTGGGGGCTTAATTATCGCCGAGGGGAGCATGTCCCGGTGGTGTGGCCGAGGATGGAGTGCCTTTTGAAGGGGGTGTTTCTGAATTTGGACCCTTTTTGAGTTGCATGGCCGGATGGGTGTGGTTTTGAAGGGTGTGTCTGTCTGGAGTGGCACCGGCGTTGGTGTGAGGCTGAGGGTGGGCGTTCGGTTCCTGGTTAGGGATAGGGAAAGGGTGAGACTTAGCTTTAGTGCTCGTGCCCCCGATTTTGGTAATGTTTGACGTCAATTTTCCAAGGAGGCGAATGCAAGGCTTCAGAGGGACTTTGAGTGTTCGGGGGCGGGGTAGCTCAGCCGGATTTGCCCCGGCGGTTCTGCGGACGGTGTTGACTTCGAGGGCGGACCGGCCCCCGTGTTCAGTCCGAATATCGTGCATTGTTAACGGCGGGAAGTGTTCCAAAAGGGAATGGGATTGAATGTGACTGCTGAAGCCGACTTTGAGACCTGTAACGCGGGTAGCTCAGCCGGATTTGACCCGGCGGTTCTGGCGACGGTCTCGCCTTCGAGGGGGGAGCGCCCCGCGTGTTCAGGCCGAATTTTGTGCATTTCCATCGGCGGGAAGAGGTCCAAACGGGAATGGGATTGAATGTGACTGCTGAAGCCGACATTGAGACCTCTAACGCGGGTAGCTCGGCAGGATTTGACCCGGCGGTTCTGCCGAAGGTCTCACCTTCGAGGGGGGAGCGTCCCGCGTGTTCAGGCCGAATATCGTGCATTGTTAACGGCGGGAAGTGTTCCAAAAGGGAATGGGATTGAATGTGACTGCTGAAGCCGACATTGAGACCTCTAACGCGGGTAGCTCGGCCGGATTTGACCCGGCGGTTCTGGCGACGGTCTCGCCTTCGAGGGGGGAGCGTCCCGCGTGTTCAGGCCGAATTTTGTGCATTTCCATCGGCGGGAAGAGGTCCAAACGGGAATGGGATTGAATGTGACTGCTGAAGCCGACATTGAGACCTCTAACGCGGGTAGCTCGGCCGGATTTGACCCGGCGGTTCTGCCGAAGGTCTCACCTTCGAGGGGGGAGCCTCCCGCGTGTTCAGGCCGAATTTTGTGCATTTCCATCGGCGGGAAGAGGTCCAAACGGGAATGGGATTGAATGTGACTGCTGAAGCCGACATTGAGACCTCTAACGCGGGTAGCTCGGCCGGATTTGACCCGGCGGTTCTGCCGAAGGTCTCACCTTCGAGGGGGGAGCGCCCACCGTGTACAGGCCGATTTTCATGCATTTCCAACCGTGGGAAGGGGTCCGAAAGGGGATGGGGGTGAACGTGACTGCTCAACCCGACTTTGAGACCTGTAACGCGGGTAGCTCAGCCGGATTTGACCCGGCGGTTCTGGCGACGGTCTCGCCTTCGAGGGGGGAGCGTCCCGCGTGTTCAGGCCGAATTTTGTGCATTTCCATCGGCGGGAAGAGGTCCAAACGGGAATGGGATTGAATGTGACTGCTGAAGCCGACATTGAGACCTCTAACGCGGGTAGCTCGGCAGGATTTGACCCGGCGGTTCTGCCGAAGGTCTCACCTTCGAGGGGGGAGCGCCCACCGTGTACAGGCCGATTTTCATGCATTTCCAACCGTGGGAAGGGGGCCGAAAGGGGATGGGGGTGAATGTGACTGCTCAACCCGACTTTGAGGCATCTAACCCGGGTAGCTCAGCCGGGTTTGACCCGGCGGTTCTGCCGACGGCCTCGCCTTCGAGGGGGGAGCGTCCCCCGTGTACAGGCCGATTTTCATGCATTTCGAACCGTGGGAAGTGGCCCAAAAGGGGATGGGAGTGAATGTGACTGCTCAACCCGACTTTGGCGCTTCCGAGCCGGGTAGCTCAGCCGGGTTTGACCCGGCGGTTCTGCCGACGGTCTCGTCTTCGAGGCGGGTGCCTCCCCCGTGTACAGGCCGATTTTCATGCATTTCGTACCGTGGGAAGTGGTCCAAAAGGGAATGGGGGTGGACGTGACTGCTCATACCGACATCGAGACTTGTAAGCCGTGTAGCTCGGCCGGGTTTGATCCGGCGGGTCTGCCGACGGTCTCGTCTTCGAGAGGGGGGCCTCCCCCGTGTACAGGCCGATTTTCGTGCATTTCCAACGGTGGGAAGAGGTTCAAAAGGGGATGGGGGTGAATGTGACTGCTCAACCCGACTCTGAGGCTTCTAACCCGGGTAGCCCGGCCGGGTTTGACCCGGCGGTTCTGCCGTCGGTCTCGCCTTCGAGGGCGGAGCCTCCCCCGTGTACAGGCCGATTTTCGTGCATTTCAAACCGTGGGAAGCGGTCCAAAAGGGGATGGGAGTGAATGTGACTGCTCATACCGACCTTGGCGCTTCCGACCCGGGTAGCTCAGCCGGGTTTGACCCGGCGGTTCTGCCGACGGTCTCGTCTTCGAGGCGGGTGCCTCCCCCGTGTACAGGCCGATTTTCATGCATTTCGTACCGTGGGAAGTGGTCCAAAAGGGAATGGGGGTGAATGTGACTGCTCAACCCGACTCTGAGGCTTCTAACCCGGGTAGCTCGGCCGGGTTTGACCCGGCGGTTCTGCCGTCGGTCTCGCCTTCGAGAGGGGCGCCTCCCCCGTGTACAGGCCGATTTTCGTGCATTTCCAACGGTGGGAAGAGGTTCAAAAGGGGATGGGGGTGAATGTGACTGCTCAACCCGACTCTGAGGCTTCTAACCCGGGTAGCCCGGCCGGGTTTGACCCGGCGGTTCTGCCGTCGGTCTCGCCTTCGAGGGCGGAGCCTCCCCCGTGTACAGGCCGATTTTCGTGCATTTCAAACCGTGGGAAGCGGTCCAAAAGGGGATGGGAGTGAATGTGACTGCTCATACCGACCTTGGCGCTTCCGACCCGGGTAGCTCAGCCGGGTTTGACCCGGCGGTTCTGCCGACGGTCTCGCCTTCGAGGGGGGAGCGTCCCCCGTGTTCAGGCCGAATTTTGTGCATTTCGAACCGTGGGAAGTTGCCCAAAAGTCGATGGGAGTGAATGTGACTGCTCAACCCGACTTTGGCGCTTCCGAGCCGGGTAGCTCAGCCGGGTTTGACCCGGCGGTTCTGCCGACGGTCTCGTCTTCGAGGCGGGTGCCTCCCCCGTGTACAGGCCGATTTTCATGCATTTCGTACCGTGGGAAGTGGTCCAAAAGGGAATAGGGGTGGACGTGACTGCTCATACCGACATTGAGACTTGTAAGCCGTGTAGCTCGGCCGGGTTTGATCCGGCGGGTCTGCCGACGGTCTCGTCTTCGAGGCGGGTGCCTCCCCCGTGTACAGGCCGATTTTCGTGCATTTCGAACCGTGGGAAGTGGTCCAAAAGGGGATGGGGGTGGACGTGACTGCTCAACCCGACTTTGAGGCTTCTAACCCGGGTAGCTCGGCCGGGTTTGACCCGTCGATTCTGCCGATGGTCTCGTTTTGGAGGGGGGAGCCTCCCCCGTGTTCAGTCCGATTTTCGTGCATTTCGAACCGTGGGAAGTGGCCCAAAAGGGGATGGGAGTGAATGTGACTGCTCATACCGACTTTGGCGCTTCCGAGCCTGGTAGCTCAGCCGGGTTTGATCCGGCGGTTCTGCCGACGGTCTCGTCTTCGAGGCGGCTCCCTCCCCCGTGTACAGGCCGATTTTCATGCATTTGCAACGGTGGGAAGTTGCCCAAAAGGGGATGGGAGTGAATGTGACTGCTCAACCCGACTTTGGCGCTTCCGAGCCTGGTAGCTCAGCCGGGTTTGAACCGGCGGTTCTGCCGACGGTCTCGTCTTCGAGGCGGCTCCCTCCCCCGTGTACAGGCCGATTTTCGTGCATTTCGAACCGTGGGAAGTGGTCCAAAAGGGAATGGGGGTGGACGTGACTGCTCAACCCGACTCTGAGGCTTCTAACCCGGGTAGCTCGGCCGGGTTTGATCCGGCGGTTCTGCCGACGGTCTCGTCTTCGAGGCCGGTGCCTCCCCCGTGTACAGGCCGATTTTCGTGCATTTCCAACGGTGGGAAGTGGTCCAAAAGGGAATGGGGGTGGACGTGTCTGCTCATACCGACTTTGAGACTTGTAAGCCGGGTAGCTCAGCCGGGTTTGTTCCGGCGGTTCTGCCGACGGTCTCGTCATCGAGGGGGGAGCCTCCCCCGTGTCCAGGCCGATTTTCATGCATTTCCAACCGTGGGAAGTGGTCCAAAAGGGAATGGGGGTGAATGTGACTGCTCATACCGACTTTGAGACTTTTAAGCCGGGTAGCTCAGCCGGGTTTGACCCGGCGGTTCTGCCGACGGTCTCGCCTTCGAGGGGGGAGCGTCCCCCGTGTTCAGGCCGAATTTTGTGCATTTCGAACCGTGGGAAGTTGCCCAAAAGTCGATGGGAGTGAATGTGACTGCTCAACCCGACTTTGAGACTTGTAAGCCGGGTAGCTCAGCCGGGTTTGACCCGGCGGTTCTGCCGACGGTCTCGTCTTCGAGGCGGGTGCCTCCCCCGTGTACAGGCCGATTTTCATGCATTTCGTACCGTGGGAAGCGGTCCAAAAGGGGATGGGAGTGAACGTGACTGCTCATACCGACTTTGGCGCTTCCGAGCCGGGTAGCTCAGCCGGGTTTGACCCGGCGGGTCTGCCGACGGTCTCGCCTTCGAGGGGGGAGCGTCCCCCGTGTTCAGGCCGAATCTTGTGCATTTCGAACCGTGGGAAGTTGCCCAAAAGTCGATGGGAGTGAATGTGACTGCTCAACCCGACTTTGAGACTTGTAAGCCGGGTAGCTCAGCCGGGTTTGACCCGGCGGTTCTGCCGACGGTCTCGTCTTCGAGGCCGGTGCCTCCCCCGTGTACAGGCCGATTTTCGTGCATTTCCAACGGTGGGAAGTGGTCCAAAAGGGAATGGGGGTGGACGTGTCTGCTCATACCGACTTTGAGACTTGTAAGCCGGGTAGCTCAGCCGGGTTTGTTCCGGCGGTTCTGCCGACGGTCTCGTCATCGAGGGGGGAGCCTCCCCCGTGTCCAGGCCGATTTTCATGCATTTCCAACCGTGGGAAGTGGTCCAAAAGGGAATGGGGGTGAATGTGACTGCTCATACCGACTTTGAGACTTTTAAGCCGGGTAGCTCGGCCGGGTTTGACCCGGCGGTTCTGCCGACGGTCTCGTCTTCGAGGCGGGTGCCTCCCCCGTGTACAGGCCGATTTTCGTGCATTTCGAACCGTGGGAAGTGGTCTAAAAGTCGATGGGAGTGAACGTGACTGCTCAACCCGACTTTGAGACTTGTAAGCCGGGTAGCTCAGCCAGGTTTGACCCGGCGGTTCTGCCGACGGTCTCGCCTTCGAGGGCGGACCCTCCCCCGTGTACAGGCCGGTTTTCGTGCATTTCGAACCGTGGGAAGTGATCCAAAAGGGAATGGGGGTGAACGTGACTGCCCAACCCGGCTTTGAGACTTGTAAGCCGGGTAGCTCAGCCGGGTTGGACCCGGCGGTTCTGCCGACGGTCTCGACTTCGAGGCGGGTGCCTCCCCCGTGTACAGGCCGATTTTCATGCATTTGCAACGGTGGGAAGTTGCCCAAAAGTCGATGGGAGTGAATGTGACTGCTCAACCCGACTTCGAGACTTGTAAGCCGGGTAGCTCAGCCGGGTTTGACCCGGCGGTTCTGCCGACGGTCTCGCCTTCGAGGGGGGAGCCTCCCCCGTGTACAGGCCGATTTTCGTGCATTTCCAACGGTGGGAACAGGTTCAAAAGGGGATGGGAGTGATTGTGACTGCTCAACCCGACTCTAGGGCTTCTAACCCGGGTAGCCCGGCCGGGTTTGACCCGGCGGTTCTGCCGACGGTCTCGTCTTCGAGGCGGGTGCCTCCCCCGTATACAGGCCGATTTTCATGCATTTCGAACCGTGGGAAGTGGTCCAAAAGGGAATGGGGGTGGACGTGTCTGCTCATACCGACTTTGAGACTTGTAAGCCGGGTAGCTCAGCCGGGTTTGATCCGGCGGTTCTGCCGACGGTCTCGCCTTCGAGGGGGGAGCCTCCCCCGTGTTCAGTCCGATTTCCATGCATTTCCAACCGTGGGAAGTTGCCCAAAAGGGGATGGGAGTGAATGTGACTGCTCAACCCGACTTTGGCGCTTCCGAGCCGGGTAGCTCAGCCGGGTTTGACCCGGCGGTTCTGCCGACGGTCTCGTCTTCGAGGCGGGTGCCTCCCCCGTATACAGGCCGATTTTCATGCATTTCGAACCGTGGGAAGTGGTCCAAAAGGGAATGGGGGTGGACGTGTCTGCTCATACCGACTTTGAGACTTGTAAGCCGGGTAGCTCAGCCGGGTTTGATCCGGCGGTTCTGCCGACGGTCTCGCCTTCGAGGGGGGAGCCTCCCCCGTGTTCAGTCCGATTTCCATGCATTTCCAACCGTGGGAAGTTGCCCAAAAGGGGATGGGAGTGAATGTGACTGCTCAACCCGACTTTGGCGCTTCCGAGCCGGGTAGCTCAGCCGGGTTTGACCCGGCGGTTCTGCCGACGGTCTCGTCTTCGAGGCGGGTGCCTCCCCCGTGTACAGGCCGATTTTCATGCATTTGGAACCGTGGGAAGTGGTCCAAAAGGGAATGGGGGTGGACGTGACTGCTCATACCGACTTTGAGACTTGTAAGCCGGGTAGCTCAGCCGGGTTTGACCCGGCGGTTCTGCCGACGGTCTCGCCTTCGAGGGGGGAGCCTCCCCCGTGTTCAGTCCGATTTTCGTGCATTTCCCACGGTGGGAAATGGTATCTTTCATTACGGGGACAAGGGTCTGAAGCGGTGAAGTCAGTAACCGGCATAGTTAAGGAAAGGGTTCGAATTTTCTCAACAGTACGAAAAAAGTGAGCAGGGAAGCTAGAGAAGGTGTCAGTGAGTCCCAAACGAGTGAACCGCAAAACTTAGGGAAATGCCCGAAAGCGTTTTAAAGGGTGAAATCGGGAACGAGGAAATGATCGGAAAGTGCCTGAAAGTGCTAAATGAGTAAACAGAAAAACGAAGAAAAATGTTTGAAAAGAAGAAGTGAGTAACCAGGAAAACTTAGAAAAATGTTCAAAACGAAGAAATCAGTAACCAGGAAAACTTAGAAAAATGATCAAAAAGAAGAAATGAGTAACCAGGAAAACTTAGAAAAATGTTTAAAAAGAAGAAATCAGTAACCAGGAAAACTTAGGAAAATGTTTAAAAAGAAGAAATCAGTAACCAGAAAAACTGCGAAAAATGTTTAAAAAGAAGAAATGAGTAACCAGAAAAACTTAGAAAAATGTTTAAAAAGAAGAAATCAGTAACCAGGAAAACTTAGAAAAATGTTTAAAAAGAAGAAATCAGTAACCAGGAAAACTTAGAAAAATGTTATAAAAGAAGAAGTGAGTAACCAGAAAAACTTAGAAAAATGTTTAAAAAGAAGAAATCAGTAACCAGAAAAACTGCGAAAAATGTTTAAAAAGAAGAAATCAGTAACCAGACAAACTGCGAAAAATGTTTAAAAAGAAGAAATCAGTAACCAGGAAAACTTAGAAAAATGTTTAAAAAGAAGAAGTGAGTAACCAGAAAAACTTAGAAAAATGTTTAAAAAGAAGAAATCAGTAACCAGAAAAACTTAGAAAAATGTTTAAAAAGAAGAAATCAGTAACCAGAAAAACTGCGAAAAATGTTTAAAAAGAAGAAATCAGTAACCAGAAAAACTTAGAAAAATGTTTAAAAAGAAGAAGTGAGTAACCAGAAAAACTTAGAAAAATGTTTAAAAAGAAGAAATCAGTAACCAGAAAAACGGCGAAAAATGTTTAAAAAGAAGAAATCAGTAACCAGACAAACTGCGAAAAATGTTTAAAAAGAAGAAATCAGTAACCAGAAAAACTTAGAAAAATGTTTAAAAAGAAGAAATCAGTAACCAGAAAAACTTAGAAAAATGTTTCAAAAGAAGAAGTGAGTAACCAGAAAAACTTAGAAAAATGTTTAAAAAGAAGAAGTGAGTAACCAGAAAAACTTAGAAAAATGTTTAAAAAGAAGAAATCAGTAACCAGAAAAACTTAGAAAAATGTTTAAAAAGAAGAAATCAGTAACCAGAAAAACTGCGAAAAATGTTTAAAAAGAAGAAATCAGTAACCAGACAAACTGCGAAAAATGTTTAAAAAGAAGAAATCAGTAACCAGGAAAACTTAGAAAAATGTTTAAAAAGAAGAAGTCAGTAACCAGAAAAACTTAGAAAAATGTTTAAAAAGAAGAAATCAGTAACCAGAAAAACTTAGAAAAATGTTTAAAAAGAAGAAATCAGTAACCAGAAAAACTGCGAAAAATGTTTAAAAAGAAGAAATCAGTAACCAGAAAAACTTAGAAAAATGTTTAAAAAGAAGAAGTGAGTAACCAGAAAAACTTAGAAAAATGTTTAAAAAGAAGAAATCAGTAACCAGAAAAACGGCGAAAAATGTTTAAAAAGAAGAAATCAGTAACCAGACAAACTGCGAAAAATGTTTAAAAAGAAGAAATCAGTAACCAGAAAAACTTAGAAAAATGTTTCAAAAGAAGAAGTGAGTAACCAGAAAAACTTAGAAAAATGTTTAAAAAGAAGAAGTGAGTAACCAGAAAAACTTAGAAAAATGTTTAAAAAGAAGAAATCAGTAACCAGAAAAACTTAGAAAAATGTTTAAAAAGAAGAAATCAGTAACCAGAAAAACTGCGAAAAATGTTTAAAAAGAAGAAATCAGTAACCAGACAAACTGCGAAAAATGTTTAAAAAGAAGAAATCAGTAACCAGGAAAACTTAGAAAAATGTTTAAAAAGAAGAAGTGAGTAACCAGAAAAACTTAGAAAAATGTTTAAAAAGAAGAAATCAGTAACCAGAAAAACTTAGAAAAATGTTTAAAAAGAAGAAATCAGTAACCAGAAAAACTGCGAAAAATGTTTAAAAAGAAGAAATCAGTAACCAGAAAAACTTAGAAAAATGTTTAAAAAGAAGAAGTGAGTAACCAGAAAAACTTAGAAAAATGTTTAAAAAGAAGAAATCAGTAACCAGAAAAACGGCGAAAAATGTTTAAAAAGAAGAAATCAGTAACCAGACAAACTGCGAAAAATGTTTAAAAAGAAGAAATCAGTAACCAGAAAAACTTAGAAAAATGTTTCAAAAGAAGAAGTGAGTAACCAGAAAAACTTAGAAAAATGTTTAAAAAGAAGAAGTGAGTAACCAGAAAAACTTAGAAAAATGTTTAAAAAGAAGAAATCAGTAACCAGAAAAACTTAGAAAAATGTTTAAAAAGAAGAAATCAGTAACCAGAAAAACTTAGAAAAATGTTTAAAAAGAAGAAATCAGTAACCAGAAAAACTGCGAAAAATGTTTAAAAAGAAGAAATCAGTAACCAGACAAACTGCGAAAAATGTTTAAAAAGAAGAAATCAGTAACCAGGAAAACTTAGAAAAATGTTTAAAAAGAAGAAGTGAGTAACCAGAAAAACTTAGAAAAATGTTTAAAAAGAAGAAATCAGTAACCAGAAAAACTTAGAAAAATGTTTAAAAAGAAGAAATCAGTAACCAGAAAAACTGCGAAAAATGTTTAAAAAGAAGAAATCAGTAACCAGGAAAACTTAGAAAAATGTTTAAAAAGAAGAAGTGAGTAACCAGAAAAACTTAGAAAAATGTTTAAAAAGAAGAAATCAGTAACCAGAAAAACTTAGAAAAATGTTTAAAAAGAAGAAATCAGTAACCAGAAAAACTGCGAAAAATGTTTAAAAAGAAGAAATCAGTAACCAGAAAAACTTAGAAAAATGTTTAAAAAGAAGAAGTGAGTAACCAGAAAAACTTAGAAAAATGTTTAAAAAGAAGAAATCAGTAACCAGAAAAACGGCGAAAAATGTTTAAAAAGAAGAAATCAGTAACCAGACAAACTGCGAAAAATGTTTAAAAAGAAGAAATCAGTAACCAGAAAAACTTAGAAAAATGTTTCAAAAGAAGAAGTGAGTAACCAGAAAAACTTAGAAAAATGTTTAAAAAGAAGAAGTGAGTAACCAGAAAAACTTAGAAAAATGTTTAAAAAGAAGAAATCAGTAACCAGAAAAACTTAGAAAAATGTTTAAAAAGAAGAAATCAGTAACCAGAAAAACTGCGAAAAATGTTTAAAAAGAAGAAATCAGTAACCAGGAAAACTTAGAAAAATGTTTAAAAAGAAGAAATGAGTAACCAGGAAAACTTAGAAAAATGTTTAAAAAGAAGAAATGAGTAACCAGGAAAACTTAGAAAAATGTTTAAAAAGAAGAAATCAGTAACCAGAAAAACTTAGAAAAATGTTTAAAAAGAAGAAATCAGTAACCAGAAAAACGGCGAAAAATGTTTAAAAAGAAGAAATGAGTAACCAGAAAAACTTAGAAAAATGTTTAAAAAGAAGAAATCAGTAACCAGAAAAACGGCGAAAAATGTTTAAAAAGAAGAAATCAGTAACCAGAAAAACTTAGAAAAATGTTTAAAAAGAAGAAGTGAGTAACCAGAAAAACTTAGAAAAATGTTTAAAAAGAAGAAATGAGTAACCAGAAAAACTTAGAAAAATGTTTAAAAAGAAGAAATCAGTAACCAGAAAAACTTAGAAAAATGTTTAAAAAGAAGAAATGAGTAACCAGAAAAACGGCGAAAAATGTTTAAAAAGAAGAAATCAGTAACCAGAAAAACGGCGAAAAATGTTTAAAAAGAAGAAATCAGTAACCAGACAAACTGCGAAAAATGTTTAAAAAGAAGAAATCAGTAACCAGAAAAACTTAGAAAAATGTTTAAAAAGAAGAAATCAGTAACCAGGAAAACTTGGAAAAAAACACTTAGAAAAATTTTCAGCAAAGTGTGAAAAATATTCTAAGTGTCAGCGGAGGAAAATGCTGCAGCATCGGGAAAGATTCGCAAACTTACACCGAACATGTGCTCCGAAGTGCCGGAGGAATTGGGTGAATTGAGCCCGGCAAATGGCCAGCTGTCGTTTTGTGCCTGCAGCCCGAAAACTTTAACTTTGTCTGTCGCGGAAGTCCGGACCGAGAAAAATCCAAACGGTTTTGACCGGACCGAGTTCCAGACCGATGCAGTCAAATTTGGAATTCAGACCCATTCAGTGCCACTTGTAGTTTTTCCGCAGTGAGGTTGGCGGGGTACCCGGAGATATATGGGAACACGATTTTTAGAACAAAATGGCGGCGCGGGACCGTTCTGAAAGGCATCCGAAAAACGGTTCCACGGGCATAGCACTTTAATGACAGGTATGAGTGCATGCCGGAGAGCTCTTGGAAGTCGAATTTTTGACACTTTGTCAATTTTTTGACAGATTTGACAAACTCTTTCTGTCTGTTCTAAGAGTCAGTCAGAGACTTGTGCGGCGGTCTTTTGACACTATTGGAGGGCGGGCAAACCCCACGTTGACATCCGGCCGTCCCTCCACAGGCGCTCGTGTCCAAAATGAAGGCGAGAGACGCGAGTGGCCTGGTTCCCTTGGGTGTTGCCAAGAAGGCTGCGGGCTGACCGTTGCCTGAGCACTCCCTAAAGCCTCTTGTGATGAGAGCAGACCTCGCCTGCCGCACGACCGGCTCTGGGAGTCGTTGGGCCGCTATTTGTGAATAGTCTGGTCCTCCTCTGCCACCCGGACAAGCGCGATGGCTCTGCCGCCCTGCGGTGCTCGTCACCCAGGTTTGGGGAACACGATACTCGTAACAAAAATAAAAGGCGGCTCGGGACCTGCAGGCGAAAGGGGTCCCGTGGTGCTAAGCACGTCGACTTCGGGTCTCGGTGCAAGCCGGAGAGCTCACGGAAGTCTAAAGTTTTCGGCACGTGGTCGAATCTTTTCAAAGGCTTACCCGGCTCTTTCCGTCCATTCTGAGAGTAAGTCAGAGGCCGGTGCGGAGGTCTCTTGACAATCGGAGGGGGTGGTGGCCCTCCGCAGGCGCTCGTGTCGAAAATGAAGGCGAGAGACGCGAGTGGCCTGGTTCCCCTGGGTGTTGCCAGGAAGGCTGCGGGCTGACCCTTGCCTGAGCACTCCCTAAAGCCTCTTGTGATGAGAGCAGACCTCGCGCGCCGCACGACCGGCTCTGGGAGTCGTTGGGCCGCTATCTGTGAATAGTCTG
>NW_027310365.1:62500-77500 GCF_047496795.1 Chiloscyllium punctatum
TAAATCAGTAACCACCGACACTTAGAATATTTTCGAGTTGGTATAAATCAGTAACCACTGACACTTAGAATTTTTTCGAGTTGGTATAAATCAGTAACCACTGACACTTAGAATATTTTCGGGTTGGTATAAATCAGTAACCACCGACACTTAGAATATTTTCGAGTTGGTATAAATCAGTAACCACTGACACTTAGAATTTTTTCGAGTTGGTATAAATCAGTAACCACTGACACTTAGAATATTTTCGACTTGGTATAAATCAGTAACCACTGACACTTAGAATATTTTCGGGTTGGTATAAATCAGTAACCACCGACACTTAGAATATTTTCGAGTTGGTATAAATCAGTAACCACTGACACTTAGAATATTTTCGGGTTGGTATAAATCAGTAACCACCGACACTTAGAATATTTTCGGGTTGGTACAAATCAGTAACCACTGACACTTAGAATATTTTCGAGTTGGTATAAATCAGTAACCACTGACACTTAGAATTTTTTCGAGTTGGTATAAATCAGTAACCACTGACACTTAGAATATTTTCGGGTTGGTATAAATCAGTAACCACCGACACTTAGAATATTTTCGGGTTGGTATAAATCAGTAACCACTGACACTTAGAATTTTTTCGGGTCGGTACAAATCAGTAACCACTGACACTTAGAATATTTTCGGGTTGGTATAAATCAGTAACCACCGACACTTAGAATATTTTCGAGTTGGTATAAATCAGTAACCACTGACACTTAGAATTTTTTCGAGTTGGTATAAATCAGTAACCACTGACACTTAGAATATTTTCGGGTTGGTATAAATCAGTAACCACCGACACTTAGAATATTTTCGAGTTGGTATAAATCAGTAACCACTGACACTTAGAATTTTTTCGAGTTGGTATAAATCAGTAACCACTGACACTTAGAATATTTTCGGGTTGGTATAAATCAGTAACCACCGACACTTAGAATATTTTCGAGTTGGTATAAATCAGTAACCACCGACACTTAGAATTTTTTCGAGTTGGTATAAATCAGTAACCACTGACACTTAGAATTTTTTCGGGTTGGTATAAATCAGTAACCACCGACACTTAGAATATTTTCGAGTTGGTATAAATCAGTAACCACTGACACTTAGAATTTTTTCGGGTCGGTATAAATCAGTAACCACTGACACTTAGAATTTTTTCGAGTTGGTATAAATCAGTAACCACTGACACTTAGAATATTTTCGGGTTGGTATAAATCAGTAACCACTGACACTTAGAATTTTTTCGACTTGGTATAAATCAGTAACCACTGACACTTAGAATTTTTTCGGGTTGGTATAAATCAGTAACCACTGACACTTAGAATATTTTCGGGTCGGTACAAATCAGTAACCACTGACACTTAGAATATTTTCGGGTTGGTATAAATCAGTAACCACTGACACTTAGAATTTTTTCGAGTTGGTATAAATCAGTAACCACTGACACTTAGAATTTTTTCGGGTTGGTATAAATCAGTAACCACCGACACTTAGAATATTTTCGGGTTGGTATAAATCAGTAACCACCGACACTTAGAATTTTTTCGGCTCAGTAGAAATCAGTAACCAAGCGCATTTTTGAATTGGTTACTGATTTCTCCGTTCGAGTTGCGGCTGCGGTTGGCTTCAAATAGTGGTGGGGGCTTAATTATCGCCGAGGGGAGCATGTCCCGGTGGTGTGGCCGAGGATGGAGTGCCTTTTGAAGGGGGTGTTTCTGAATTTGGACCCTTTTTGAGTTGCATGGCCGGATGGGTGTGGTTTTGAAGGGTGTGTCTGTCTGGAGTGGCACCGGCGTTGGTGTGAGGCTGAGGGTGGGCGTTCGGTTCCTGGTTAGGGATAGGGAAAGGGTGAGACTTAGCTTTAGTGCTCGTGCCCCCGATTTTGGTAATGTTTGACGTCAATTTTCCAAGGAGGCGAATGCAAGGCTTCAGAGGGACTTTGAGTGTTCGGGGGCGGGGTAGCTCAGCCGGATTTGCCCCGGCGGTTCTGCGGACGGTGTTGACTTCGAGGGCGGACCGGCCCCCGTGTTCAGTCCGAATATCGTGCATTGTTAACGGCGGGAAGTGTTCCAAAAGGGAATGGGATTGAATGTGACTGCTGAAGCCGACTTTGAGACCTGTAACGCGGGTAGCTCAGCCGGATTTGACCCGGCGGTTCTGGCGACGGTCTCGCCTTCGAGGGGGGAGCGCCCCGCGTGTTCAGGCCGAATTTTGTGCATTTCCATCGGCGGGAAGAGGTCCAAACGGGAATGGGATTGAATGTGACTGCTGAAGCCGACATTGAGACCTCTAACGCGGGTAGCTCGGCAGGATTTGACCCGGCGGTTCTGCCGAAGGTCTCACCTTCGAGGGGGGAGCGTCCCGCGTGTTCAGGCCGAATATCGTGCATTGTTAACGGCGGGAAGTGTTCCAAAAGGGAATGGGATTGAATGTGACTGCTGAAGCCGACATTGAGACCTCTAACGCGGGTAGCTCGGCCGGATTTGACCCGGCGGTTCTGGCGACGGTCTCGCCTTCGAGGGGGGAGCGTCCCGCGTGTTCAGGCCGAATTTTGTGCATTTCCATCGGCGGGAAGAGGTCCAAACGGGAATGGGATTGAATGTGACTGCTGAAGCCGACATTGAGACCTCTAACGCGGGTAGCTCGGCCGGATTTGACCCGGCGGTTCTGCCGAAGGTCTCACCTTCGAGGGGGGAGCCTCCCGCGTGTTCAGGCCGAATTTTGTGCATTTCCATCGGCGGGAAGAGGTCCAAACGGGAATGGGATTGAATGTGACTGCTGAAGCCGACATTGAGACCTCTAACGCGGGTAGCTCGGCCGGATTTGACCCGGCGGTTCTGCCGAAGGTCTCACCTTCGAGGGGGGAGCGCCCACCGTGTACAGGCCGATTTTCATGCATTTCCAACCGTGGGAAGGGGTCCGAAAGGGGATGGGGGTGAACGTGACTGCTCAACCCGACTTTGAGACCTGTAACGCGGGTAGCTCAGCCGGATTTGACCCGGCGGTTCTGGCGACGGTCTCGCCTTCGAGGGGGGAGCGTCCCGCGTGTTCAGGCCGAATTTTGTGCATTTCCATCGGCGGGAAGAGGTCCAAACGGGAATGGGATTGAATGTGACTGCTGAAGCCGACATTGAGACCTCTAACGCGGGTAGCTCGGCAGGATTTGACCCGGCGGTTCTGCCGAAGGTCTCACCTTCGAGGGGGGAGCGCCCACCGTGTACAGGCCGATTTTCATGCATTTCCAACCGTGGGAAGGGGGCCGAAAGGGGATGGGGGTGAATGTGACTGCTCAACCCGACTTTGGCGCTTCCGAGCCGGGTAGCTCAGCCGGGTTTGACCCGGCGGTTCTGCCGACGGCCTCGCCTTCGAGGGGGGAGCGTCCCCCGTGTACAGGCCGATTTTCATGCATTTCGAACCGTGGGAAGTGGCCCAAAAGGGGATGGGAGTGAATGTGACTGCTCAACCCGACTTTGGCGCTTCCGAGCCGGGTAGCTCAGCCGGGTTTGACCCGGCGGTTCTGCCGACGGTCTCGTCTTCGAGGCGGGTGCCTCCCCCGTGTACAGGCCGATTTTCATGCATTTCGTACCGTGGGAAGTGGTCCAAAAGGGAATGGGGGTGGACGTGACTGCTCATACCGACATCGAGACTTGTAAGCCGTGTAGCTCGGCCGGGTTTGATCCGGCGGGTCTGCCGACGGTCTCGTCTTCGAGAGGGGGGCCTCCCCCGTGTACAGGCCGATTTTCGTGCATTTCCAACGGTGGGAAGAGGTTCAAAAGGGGATGGGGGTGAATGTGACTGCTCAACCCGACTCTGAGGCTTCTAACCCGGGTAGCCCGGCCGGGTTTGACCCGGCGGTTCTGCCGTCGGTCTCGCCTTCGAGGGCGGAGCCTCCCCCGTGTACAGGCCGATTTTCGTGCATTTCAAACCGTGGGAAGCGGTCCAAAAGGGGATGGGAGTGAATGTGACTGCTCATACCGACCTTGGCGCTTCCGACCCGGGTAGCTCAGCCGGGTTTGACCCGGCGGTTCTGCCGACGGTCTCGTCTTCGAGGCGGGTGCCTCCCCCGTGTACAGGCCGATTTTCATGCATTTCGTACCGTGGGAAGTGGTCCAAAAGGGAATGGGGGTGAATGTGACTGCTCAACCCGACTCTGAGGCTTCTAACCCGGGTAGCTCGGCCGGGTTTGACCCGGCGGTTCTGCCGTCGGTCTCGCCTTCGAGAGGGGCGCCTCCCCCGTGTACAGGCCGATTTTCGTGCATTTCCAACGGTGGGAAGAGGTTCAAAAGGGGATGGGGGTGAATGTGACTGCTCAACCCGACTCTGAGGCTTCTAACCCGGGTAGCCCGGCCGGGTTTGACCCGGCGGTTCTGCCGTCGGTCTCGCCTTCGAGGGCGGAGCCTCCCCCGTGTACAGGCCGATTTTCGTGCATTTCAAACCGTGGGAAGCGGTCCAAAAGGGGATGGGAGTGAATGTGACTGCTCATACCGACCTTGGCGCTTCCGACCCGGGTAGCTCAGCCGGGTTTGACCCGGCGGTTCTGCCGACGGTCTCGCCTTCGAGGGGGGAGCGTCCCCCGTGTTCAGGCCGAATTTTGTGCATTTCGAACCGTGGGAAGTTGCCCAAAAGTCGATGGGAGTGAATGTGACTGCTCAACCCGACTTTGAGACTTGTAAGCCGGGTAGCTCAGCCGGGTTTGACCCGGCGGTTCTGCCGACGGTCTCGTCTTCGAGGCGGGTGCCTCCCCCGTGTACAGGCCGATTTTCATGCATTTCGTACCGTGGGAAGCGGTCCAAAAGGGGATGGGAGTGAACGTGACTGCTCATACCGACTTTGGCGCTTCCGAGCCGGGTAGCTCAGCCGGGTTTGACCCGGCGGGTCTGCCGACGGTCTCGCCTTCGAGGGGGGAGCGTCCCCCGTGTTCAGGCCGAATCTTGTGCATTTCGAACCGTGGGAAGTTGCCCAAAAGTCGATGGGAGTGAATGTGACTGCTCAACCCGACTTTGAGACTTGTAAGCCGGGTAGCTCAGCCGGGTTTGACCCGGCGGTTCTGCCGACGGTCTCGTCTTCGAGGCCGGTGCCTCCCCCGTGTACAGGCCGATTTTCGTGCATTTCCAACGGTGGGAAGTGGTCCAAAAGGGAATGGGGGTGGACGTGTCTGCTCATACCGACTTTGAGACTTGTAAGCCGGGTAGCTCAGCCGGGTTTGTTCCGGCGGTTCTGCCGACGGTCTCGTCATCGAGGGGGGAGCCTCCCCCGTGTCCAGGCCGATTTTCATGCATTTCCAACCGTGGGAAGTGGTCCAAAAGGGAATGGGGGTGAATGTGACTGCTCATACCGACTTTGAGACTTTTAAGCCGGGTAGCTCGGCCGGGTTTGACCCGGCGGTTCTGCCGACGGTCTCGTCTTCGAGGCGGGTGCCTCCCCCGTGTACAGGCCGATTTTCGTGCATTTCGAACCGTGGGAAGTGGTCTAAAAGTCGATGGGAGTGAACGTGACTGCTCAACCCGACTTTGAGACTTGTAAGCCGGGTAGCTCAGCCAGGTTTGACCCGGCGGTTCTGCCGACGGTCTCGCCTTCGAGGGCGGACCCTCCCCCGTGTACAGGCCGGTTTTCGTGCATTTCGAACCGTGGGAAGTGATCCAAAAGGGAATGGGGGTGAACGTGACTGCCCAACCCGGCTTTGAGACTTGTAAGCCGGGTAGCTCAGCCGGGTTGGACCCGGCGGTTCTGCCGACGGTCTCGACTTCGAGGCGGGTGCCTCCCCCGTGTACAGGCCGATTTTCATGCATTTGCAACGGTGGGAAGTTGCCCAAAAGTCGATGGGAGTGAATGTGACTGCTCAACCCGACTTCGAGACTTGTAAGCCGGGTAGCTCAGCCGGGTTTGACCCGGCGGTTCTGCCGACGGTCTCGCCTTCGAGGGGGGAGCCTCCCCCGTGTACAGGCCGATTTTCGTGCATTTCCAACGGTGGGAACAGGTTCAAAAGGGGATGGGAGTGATTGTGACTGCTCAACCCGACTCTAGGGCTTCTAACCCGGGTAGCCCGGCCGGGTTTGACCCGGCGGTTCTGCCGACGGTCTCGTCTTCGAGGCGGGTGCCTCCCCCGTATACAGGCCGATTTTCATGCATTTCGAACCGTGGGAAGTGGTCCAAAAGGGAATGGGGGTGGACGTGTCTGCTCATACCGACTTTGAGACTTGTAAGCCGGGTAGCTCAGCCGGGTTTGATCCGGCGGTTCTGCCGACGGTCTCGCCTTCGAGGGGGGAGCCTCCCCCGTGTTCAGTCCGATTTCCATGCATTTCCAACCGTGGGAAGTTGCCCAAAAGGGGATGGGAGTGAATGTGACTGCTCAACCCGACTTTGGCGCTTCCGAGCCGGGTAGCTCAGCCGGGTTTGACCCGGCGGTTCTGCCGACGGTCTCGTCTTCGAGGCGGGTGCCTCCCCCGTATACAGGCCGATTTTCATGCATTTCGAACCGTGGGAAGTGGTCCAAAAGGGAATGGGGGTGGACGTGTCTGCTCATACCGACTTTGAGACTTGTAAGCCGGGTAGCTCAGCCGGGTTTGATCCGGCGGTTCTGCCGACGGTCTCGCCTTCGAGGGGGGAGCCTCCCCCGTGTTCAGTCCGATTTCCATGCATTTCCAACCGTGGGAAGTTGCCCAAAAGGGGATGGGAGTGAATGTGACTGCTCAACCCGACTTTGGCGCTTCCGAGCCGGGTAGCTCAGCCGGGTTTGACCCGGCGGTTCTGCCGACGGTCTCGTCTTCGAGGCGGGTGCCTCCCCCGTGTACAGGCCGATTTTCATGCATTTGGAACCGTGGGAAGTGGTCCAAAAGGGAATGGGGGTGGACGTGACTGCTCATACCGACTTTGAGACTTGTAAGCCGGGTAGCTCAGCCGGGTTTGACCCGGCGGTTCTGCCGACGGTCTCGCCTTCGAGGGGGGAGCCTCCCCCGTGTTCAGTCCGATTTTCGTGCATTTCCCACGGTGGGAAATGGTATCTTTCATTACGGGGACAAGGGTCTGAAGCGGTGAAGTCAGTAACCGGCATAGTTAAGGAAAGGGTTCGAATTTTCTCAACAGTACGAAAAAAGTGAGCAGGGAAGCTAGAGAAGGTGTCAGTGAGTCCCAAACGAGTGAACCGCAAAACTTAGGGAAATGCCCGAAAGCGTTTTAAAGGGTGAAATCGGGAACGAGGAAATGATCGGAAAGTGCCTGAAAGTGCTAAATGAGTAAACAGAAAAACGAAGAAAAATGTTTGAAAAGAAGAAGTGAGTAACCAGGAAAACTTAGAAAAATGTTCAAAACGAAGAAATCAGTAACCAGGAAAACTTAGAAAAATGATCAAAAAGAAGAAATGAGTAACCAGGAAAACTTAGAAAAATGTTTAAAAAGAAGAAATCAGTAACCAGGAAAACTTAGGAAAATGTTTAAAAAGAAGAAATCAGTAACCAGAAAAACTGCGAAAAATGTTTAAAAAGAAGAAATGAGTAACCAGAAAAACTTAGAAAAATGTTTAAAAAGAAGAAATCAGTAACCAGGAAAACTTAGAAAAATGTTTAAAAAGAAGAAATCAGTAACCAGGAAAACTTAGAAAAATGTTATAAAAGAAGAAGTGAGTAACCAGAAAAACTTAGAAAAATGTTTAAAAAGAAGAAATCAGTAACCAGAAAAACTGCGAAAAATGTTTAAAAAGAAGAAATCAGTAACCAGACAAACTGCGAAAAATGTTTAAAAAGAAGAAATCAGTAACCAGGAAAACTTAGAAAAATGTTTAAAAAGAAGAAGTGAGTAACCAGAAAAACTTAGAAAAATGTTTAAAAAGAAGAAATCAGTAACCAGAAAAACTTAGAAAAATGTTTAAAAAGAAGAAATCAGTAACCAGAAAAACTGCGAAAAATGTTTAAAAAGAAGAAATCAGTAACCAGAAAAACTTAGAAAAATGTTTAAAAAGAAGAAGTGAGTAACCAGAAAAACTTAGAAAAATGTTTAAAAAGAAGAAATCAGTAACCAGAAAAACGGCGAAAAATGTTTAAAAAGAAGAAATCAGTAACCAGACAAACTGCGAAAAATGTTTAAAAAGAAGAAATCAGTAACCAGAAAAACTTAGAAAAATGTTTAAAAAGAAGAAATCAGTAACCAGAAAAACTTAGAAAAATGTTTCAAAAGAAGAAGTGAGTAACCAGAAAAACTTAGAAAAATGTTTAAAAAGAAGAAGTGAGTAACCAGAAAAACTTAGAAAAATGTTTAAAAAGAAGAAATCAGTAACCAGAAAAACTTAGAAAAATGTTTAAAAAGAAGAAATCAGTAACCAGAAAAACTGCGAAAAATGTTTAAAAAGAAGAAATCAGTAACCAGACAAACTGCGAAAAATGTTTAAAAAGAAGAAATCAGTAACCAGGAAAACTTAGAAAAATGTTTAAAAAGAAGAAGTCAGTAACCAGAAAAACTTAGAAAAATGTTTAAAAAGAAGAAATCAGTAACCAGAAAAACTTAGAAAAATGTTTAAAAAGAAGAAATCAGTAACCAGAAAAACTGCGAAAAATGTTTAAAAAGAAGAAATCAGTAACCAGAAAAACTTAGAAAAATGTTTAAAAAGAAGAAGTGAGTAACCAGAAAAACTTAGAAAAATGTTTAAAAAGAAGAAATCAGTAACCAGAAAAACGGCGAAAAATGTTTAAAAAGAAGAAATCAGTAACCAGACAAACTGCGAAAAATGTTTAAAAAGAAGAAATCAGTAACCAGAAAAACTTAGAAAAATGTTTAAAAAGAAGAAATCAGTAACCAGAAAAACTTAGAAAAATGTTTCAAAAGAAGAAGTGAGTAACCAGAAAAACTTAGAAAAATGTTTAAAAAGAAGAAATCAGTAACCAGAAAAACTTAGAAAAATGTTTAAAAAGAAGAAATCAGTAACCAGAAAAACTGCGAAAAATGTTTAAAAAGAAGAAATCAGTAACCAGACAAACTGCGAAAAATGTTTAAAAAGAAGAAATCAGTAACCAGGAAAACTTAGAAAAATGTTTAAAAAGAAGAAGTGAGTAACCAGAAAAACTTAGAAAAATGTTTAAAAAGAAGAAATCAGTAACCAGAAAAACTTAGAAAAATGTTTAAAAAGAAGAAATCAGTAACCAGAAAAACTGCGAAAAATGTTTAAAAAGAAGAAATCAGTAACCAGAAAAACTTAGAAAAATGTTTAAAAAGAAGAAGTGAGTAACCAGAAAAACTTAGAAAAATGTTTAAAAAGAAGAAATCAGTAACCAGAAAAACGGCGAAAAATGTTTAAAAAGAAGAAATCAGTAACCAGACAAACTGCGAAAAATGTTTAAAAAGAAGAAATCAGTAACCAGAAAAACTTAGAAAAATGTTTCAAAAGAAGAAGTGAGTAACCAGAAAAACTTAGAAAAATGTTTAAAAAGAAGAAGTGAGTAACCAGAAAAACTTAGAAAAATGTTTAAAAAGAAGAAATCAGTAACCAGAAAAACTTAGAAAAATGTTTAAAAAGAAGAAATCAGTAACCAGAAAAACTTAGAAAAATGTTTAAAAAGAAGAAATCAGTAACCAGAAAAACTGCGAAAAATGTTTAAAAAGAAGAAATCAGTAACCAGACAAACTGCGAAAAATGTTTAAAAAGAAGAAATCAGTAACCAGGAAAACTTAGAAAAATGTTTAAAAAGAAGAAGTGAGTAACCAGAAAAACTTAGAAAAATGTTTAAAAAGAAGAAATCAGTAACCAGAAAAACTTAGAAAAATGTTTAAAAAGAAGAAATCAGTAACCAGAAAAACTGCGAAAAATGTTTAAAAAGAAGAAATCAGTAACCAGAAAAACTTAGAAAAATGTTTAAAAAGAAGAAGTGAGTAACCAGAAAAACTTAGAAAAATGTTTAAAAAGAAGAAATCAGTAACCAGAAAAACGGCGAAAAATGTTTAAAAAGAAGAAATCAGTAACCAGACAAACTGCGAAAAATGTTTAAAAAGAAGAAATCAGTAACCAGAAAAACTTAGAAAAATGTTTAAAAAGAAGAAATCAGTAACCAGAAAAACTTAGAAAAATGTTTCAAAAGAAGAAGTGAGTAACCAGAAAAACTTAGAAAAATGTTTAAAAAGAAGAAGTGAGTAACCAGAAAAACTTAGAAAAATGTTTAAAAAGAAGAAATCAGTAACCAGAAAAACTTAGAAAAATGTTTAAAAAGAAGAAATCAGTAACCAGAAAAACTTAGAAAAATGTTTAAAAAGAAGAAATCAGTAACCAGGAAAACTTAGAAAAATGTTTAAAAAGAAGAAATCAGTAACCAGAAAAACTGCGAAAAATGTTTAAAAAGAAGAAATGAGTAACCAGGAAAACTTAGAAAAATGTTTAAAAAGAAGAAGTGAGTAACCAGAAAAACTTAGAAAAATGTTTAAAAAGAAGAAATCAGTAACCAGACAAACTTAGAAAAATGTTTAAAAAGAAGAAATCATTAACCAGACAAACTGCGAAAAATGTTTAAAAAGAAGAAATCAGTAACCAGAAAAACTTAGAAAAATGTTTAAAAAGAAGAAATCAGTAACCAGAAAAACTTAGAAAAATGTTTAAAAAGAAGAAATCAGTAACCAGGAAAACTTAGAAAAATGTTTAAAAAGAAGAAGTGAGTAACCAGAAAAACTTAGAAAAATGTTTAAAAAGAAGAAATCAGTAACCAGAAAAACGGCGAAAAATGTTTAAAAAGAAGAAATCAGTAACCAGACAAACTGCGAAAAATGTTTAAAAAGAAGAAGTCAGTAACCAGAAAAACTTAGAAAAATGTTTAAAAAGAAGAAATGAGTAACCAGAAAAACTTAGAAAAATGTTTAAAAAGAAGAAATCAGTAACCAGAAAAACTTAGAAAAATGTTTAAAAAGAAGAAGTGAGTAACCAGGAAAACTTAGAAAAATGTTTAAAAAGAAGAAATGAGTAACCAGAAAAACTTAGAAAAATGTTTAAAAAGAAGAAATCAGTAACCAGAAAAACTTAGAAAAATGTTTAAAAAGAAGAAATGAGTAACCAGAAAAACTTAGAAAAATGTTTAAAAAGAAGAAATCAGTAACCAGAAAAACGGCGAAAAATGTTTAAAAAGAAGAAATCAGTAACCAGAAAAACGGCGAAAAATGTTTAAAAAGAAGAAATCAGTAACCAGAAAAACTTAGAAAAATGTTTAAAAAGAAGAAGTGAGTAACCAGAAAAACTTAGAAAAATGTTTAAAAAGAAGAAATGAGTAACCAGAAAAACTTAGAAAAATGTTTAAAAAGAAGAAATCAGTAACCAGAAAAACTTAGAAAAATGTTTAAAAAGAAGAAATGAGTAACCAGAAAAACGGCGAAAAATGTTTAAAAAGAAGAAATCAGTAACCAGAAAAACGGCGAAAAATGTTTAAAAAGAAGAAATCAGTAACCAGACAAACTGCGAAAAATGTTTAAAAAGAAGAAATCAGTAACCAGAAAAACTTAGAAAAATGTTTAAAAAGAAGAAATCAGTAACCAGGAAAACTTGGAAAAAAACACTTAGAAAAATTTTCAGCAAAGTGTGAAAAATATTCTAAGTGTCAGCGGAGGAAAATGCTGCAGCATCGGGAAAGATTCGCAAACTTACACCGAACATGTGCTCCGAAGTGCCGGAGGAATTGGGTGAATTGAGCCCGGCAAATGGCCAGCTGTCGTTTTGTGCCTGCAGCCCGAAAACTTTAACTTTGTCTGTCGCGGAAGTCCGGACCGAGAAAAATCCAAACGGTTTTGACCGGACCGAGTTCCAGACCGATGCAGTCAAATTTGGAATTCAGACCCATTCAGTGCCACTTGTAGTTTTTCCGCAGTGAGGTTGGCGGGGTACCCGGAGATATATGGGAACACGATTTTTAGAACAAAATGGCGGCGCGGGACCGTTCTGAAAGGCATCCGAAAAACGGTTCCACGGGCATAGCACTTTAATGACAGGTATGAGTGCATGCCGGAGAGCTCTTGGAAGTCGAATTTTTGACACTTTGTCAATTTTTTGACAGATTTGACAAACTCTTTCTGTCTGTTCTAAGAGTCAGTCAGAGACTTGTGCGGCGGTCTTTTGACACTATTGGAGGGCGGGCAAACCCCACGTTGACTCCGGCCGTCCCTCCACAGGCGCTCGTGTCCAAAATGAAGGCGAGAGACGCGAGTGGCCTGGTTCCCTTGGGTGTTGCCAAGAAGGCTGCGGGCTGACCGTTGCCTGAGCACTCCCTAAAGCCTCTTGTGATGAGAGCAGACCTCGCCTGCCGCACGACCGGCTCTGGGAGTCGTTGGGCCGCTATTTGTGAATAGTCTGGTCCTCCTCTGCCACCCGGACAAGCGCGATGGCTCTGCCGCCCTGCGGTGCTCGTCACCCAGGTTTGGGGAACACGATACTCGTAACAAAAATAAAAGGCGGCTCGGGACCTGCAGGCGAAAGGGGTCCCGTGGTGCTAAGCACGTCGACTTCGGGTCTCGGTGCAAGCCGGAGAGCTCACGGAAGTCTAAAGTTTTCGGCACGTGGTCGAATCTTTTCAAAGGCTTACCCGGCTCTTTCCGTCCATTCTGAGAGTAAGTCAGAGGCCGGTGCGGAGGTCTCTTGACAATCGGAGGGGGTGGTGGCCCTCCGCAGGCGCTCGTGTCGAAAATGAAGGCGAGAGACGCGAGTGGCCTGGTTCCCCTGGGTGTTGCCAGGAAGGCTGCGGGCTGACCCTTGCCTGAGCACTCCCTAAAGCCTCTTGTGATGAGAGCAGACCTCGCGCGCCGCACGACCGGCTCTGGGAGTCGTTGGGCCGCTATCTGTGAATAGTCTGGTCCTCCTCTGCCACCCGGCCAAGTGCGATGGCTCTGCCGCCCTGCGGTGCTCGTCACGCAGGTATGGGGCACACGATGCTCGTAACAGCAAATAAAGGCGGCTCGGGACCTGCAGGCGAAAGGGGTCCCGTGGTGCTTAGCACGTCGACTTCGGGTCTCGGTGCAAGCCGGAGAGCTCACGGAAGTCTAAAGTTTTCGGCACGTGGTCGAATCTTTTGAAAGGCTTACCCGGCTCTTTCCGTCCATTCTGAGAGTCAGTCAGAGGCCGGTGCGGCGGTCTATTGACGACCGGAGGCTCCCATGGGTGTTGCGATGAGGGTGGAGGGCACAGAACCTTGCCTTAGCACTCCCTAATAAAGCCTCTTGTGAAGAGAGCAGACCTCGCGCGCCGCACGACCGGCTCTGGGAGTCGTTGGGCCGCTATCTGTGAATAGTCTGGTCCTCCTCTGCCACCCGGCCAAGTGCGATGGCTCTGCCGCCCTGCGGTGCTCGTCACGCAGGTATGGGGCACACGATGCTCGTAACAGCAAATAAAGGCGGCTCGGGACCTGCAGGCGAAAGGGGTCCCGTGGTGCTTAGCACGTCGACTTCGGGTCTCGGTGCAAGCCGGAGAGCTCACGGAAGTCTAAAGTTTTCGGCACGTGGTCGAATCTTTTGAAAGGCTTACCCGGCTCTTTCCGTCCATTCTGAGAGTCAGTCAGAGGCCGGTGCGGCGGTCTATTGACGACCGGAGGCTCCCATGGGTGTTGCGATGAGGGTGGAGGGCACAGAACCTTGCCTTAGCACTCCCTAATAAAGCCTCTTGTGAAGAGAGCAGACCTCGCGCGCCGCACGACCGGCTCTGGGAGTCGTTGGGCCGCTATCTGTGAATAGTCTGGTCCTCCTCTGCCACCCGGCCAAGTGCGATGGCTCTGCCGCCCTGCGGTGCTCGTCACGCAGGTATGGGGCACACGATGCTCGTAACAGCAAATAAAGGCGGCTCGGGACCTGCAGGCGAAAGGGGTCCCGTGGTGCTTCGCACGTCGACTTCGGGTCTCGGTGCAAGCCGGAGAGCTCACGGAAGTCTAAAGTTTTCGGCACGTGGTCGAATCTTTTGAAAGGCTTACCCGGCTCTTTCCGTCCATTCTGAGAGTCAGTCAGAGGCCGGTGCGGCGGTCTATTGACGACCGGAGGCTCCCATGGGTGTTGCGATGAGGGTGGAGGGCACAGAACCTTGCCTTAGCACTCCCTAATAAAGCCTCTTGTGAAGAGAGCAGACCTCGCGCACCGCACGACCGGCTCTGGGAGTCGTTGGGCCGCTATCTGTGAATAGTCGGGTCCTCCTCTGCCACCCGGCCAAGTGCGATGGCTCTGCCGCCCTGCGGTGCTTGTCACGCAGGTATGGGGCACACGATGCTCGTAACAGCAAATAAAGGCGGCTCGGGACCTGCAGGCGAAAGGGGTCCCGTGGTGCTTAGCACGTCGACTTCGGGTCTCGGTGCAAGCCGGAGAGCTCACGGAAGTCTAAAGTTTTCGGCACGTGGTCGAATCTTTTGAAAGGCTTACCCGGCTCTTTCCGTCCATTCTGAGAGTCAGTCAGAGGCCGGTGCGGCGGTCTATTGACGACCGGAGGCTCCCATGGGTGTTGCGATGAGGGTGGAGGGCACAGAACCTTGCCTTAGCACTCCCTAATAAAGCCTCTTGTGAAGAGAGCAGACCTCGCGCGCCGCACGACCGGCTCTGGGAGTCGTTGGGCCGCTATCTGTGAATAGTCTGGTCCTCCTCTGCCACCCGGCTAAGTGCGATGGCTCTGCCGCCCTGCGGTGCTTGTCACGCAGGTATGGGGCACACGATGCTCGTAACAGCAAATAAAGGCGGCTCGGGACCTGCAGGCGAAAGGGGTCCCGTGGTGCTTAGCACGTCGACTTCGGGTCTCGGTGCAAGCCGGAGAGCTCACGGAAGTCTAAAGTTTTCGGCACGTGGTCGAATCTTTTGAAAGGCTTACCCGGCTCTTTCCGTCCATTCTGAGAGTCAGTCAGAGGCCGGTGCGGCGGTCTATTGACGACCGGAGGCTCCCATGGGTGTTGCGATGAGGGTGGAGGGCACAGAACCTTGCCTTAGCACTCCCTAATAAAGCCTCTTGTGAAGAGAGCAGACCTCGCGCGCCGCACGACCGGCTCT
>NW_027310365.1:82500-85000 GCF_047496795.1 Chiloscyllium punctatum
CGTGGTCACCGCCAAACCCCCCACAACTGTTGGGCGCCTACCTGCGCGGGGCAGGAGGACACTTTCCGATTTCAAATCTCCGTTTGCCGAGTCCACCCCGAACGCACGCGGGCGGGCGGGTTCGCATCACCCTTCGTCACAAGGGGCGAAGCCCGTTCCACCGTCTCGTCAGTAGTGCCGACCGGTCTGTGATCGACGAGGGGAGCCACACCAGGTCCGGCCCTGCTGCTTGGCGGCACCGCGTCGTCGGGAGCTCGCGACAGACGGAGGGTTTCGGTGTACTCTCCAGCCACGGGAAACGAAGCCGGTGATGCAGGCGCCGGTCTTTCGCTCCCAAATCGGCTGGGTTTACATCGTTGCTATCTAGTCACGCTCCCTTCAAACCCGACGGGGTACCTATTCCCCTCACCCGTCTGTGCGTATACAGCCTCTTTGCACTTGCGGGATGGGGGTGGTGGTTTAAAGACTCTCGAGTTGCCGCCCGTCGGTCTCCGAGCTCCGTGCAGTAGTGATCCCCAGCGAACTGCCAGCAGGGCGAACGAGCGATCCCGCTCTCGGTCGGGGCGCCTGGCGTCGATCGGTGGTCGGTGGCTTGCGGGCAAGCTGCGCTGTGAGTGTGGGAACGAGTATGACGAGCCGTTGCCGCGACTCCCAGTCCACCTCGGCGGTGGCTGGGCCGGGCGGGCGTCTGCTCGGGCGAGTGCCGCCCCCGCCTCCTCGCAGGAAGTCCGCTCGCCGACACGCCGCCACGTGCACGCGTCAGTGACGCTGCCGAACCGATGGCCGGTGCCCGTTCCCGCCTCTGCTTTTCCTAGGGCAAAGCTGCTGCACGCCTCGTGATACTAGGCGGGCGACATGGTGGCGGTGATCCTGCCTCCGTCGCTGCGGTGCGTTGGGGCACGCATCGCCTCTTGGGCGCCCTGTCCTCCTCCCCCCAATAGACGTATGTTTCTGCGGGCCGCACCAGGATGGTGCTCCCCATCGCTTCACGCCACCCTGCTCCGCCCGCACGCCGGCGTGCAGGTGGCTGTAGCTCAAGGTGGGGAGCGTATGTGCGGTCCGGGTCGCTTTCCTCTGGCGAGGGAGAGACCTAAAACAAACTCAGACAACTCTTGACGGTGGATCACTCGGCTCGTGCGTCGATGACGAACGCAGCTAGCTGCGAGAATTAATGTGAATTGCAGGACACATTGATCATCGACACTTTGAACGCACTTTGCGGCCCCGGGTTCTTCCCGGGGCCACGCCTGTCTGAGGGTCGTTTGGCAATCAATCGCACTCGCCTTGGCTGGCGAGAGCGCGGCTGGGGTGTCGCAGAGGACCCGTCCTCTTTGTCCCCCTAAGTTCAGACTCCGGAGCCCTCCGGCGTCGGAGCGCTTGGCCTTTCCCCCCCACCCTGCACATTCCGTTCGTCAGGCTCGACGCCATCCCCCCGCCGGGGAGCGCGGCCTGGCGTCCGTCTGTGTCGTGGCAGTGGGGCCAGCACGGCTGTCACCGGTCCCAGAATGGCTGTCGGTGGTTCACACTGTGTGTGTGTGCCAACCCTCCTGGTCTCTGGGACACGGAGCTGCCACGAAGTGTTGAGCCTCCAGTGGGGGGTCTGCCTAAGCTCTGCACGTCCGCATTGGGTCCGTCTCTCGGTTGGCTGGCAGTGGAAAGAGTGAAGGGAGCCGCGGAGGTCCGGTGCTGGTGCGCCGCCGGCCTGACCGTGGAGCTCGCCGGTTTGACACGCTGACCCGACTCGATGGTTGATCGATTGAGAGTGCTGGGAGCTGCAGGCCGCCCGCTGCTGCAGCCGCCCGTCTCGTGGTTCGTCCTCGGCCTTAAGTGGCCGGCGGGGCGTCTGATCCTGTCTCCCCTGCTGGCGCCGAGTGCCTGGCCGAGGGAGGAGGTTTTCGTCGAACGCTGTGACTTGGACGGTCGCACGCGCGTGGATCGCTGGCTCTTGGCTCTCCCGTTCAGTCCGCACGTTTTCCGCTCCGTCCTGCCACCGGTCTCGGGAGGTACGGAGGGGTTGGCGGGCGTGGTGTGTGCTCCGTCACCGTGCAGGCACACCTACCACGCCGTCGGCCGACCCCCGCACGGTCCTCCTGGCCATCGGGAGGACGGCGGAACGTCGGGCTGTCGGGGGCCAAGTCGCCAGAAGGCCACCGCTGTGTCTTCCGTACCCTGTCACCGTCGGCGTGCCTTCCTCAACTCGTCCGACTCGGGGCCGCTGGGTTCAGGAGCGGCGTCGCCCGCCGGCCCCACTGAAGGCCGTGCCGTTCCGCGGCTGGCGATCGATGTGCGTGGCGTGCCTGCGCGACCGTTCGCCACTTGAGCCTCGGCACTCCTCTCTCCCTCTCTCTGACCGTCGGGCAGTCTCTGTCTGCTGGTGCCTCGCACGTCCCGGGCGGCGGGTCGTCACCCCCGCGACCGGGCCTCCGGCAAGGCAGGAATCAGGCTGACCCTTCCGCTCGAGTAAGCAGCCGGCACTTCCGAGTTTCGCCTCCCGCCGTGG
>NW_027310365.1:90000-91885 GCF_047496795.1 Chiloscyllium punctatum
CAGTAACCACTGACACTTAGAATATTTTCGGGTTGGTATAAATCAGTAACCACCGACACTTAGAATATTTTCGGGTTGGTACAAATCAGTAACCACTGACACTTAGAATATTTTCGAGTTGGTATAAATCAGTAACCACTGACACTTAGAATTTTTTCGAGTTGGTATAAATCAGTAACCACTGACACTTAGAATATTTTCGGGTTGGTATAAATCAGTAACCACCGACACTTAGAATATTTTCGGGTTGGTATAAATCAGTAACCACTGACACTTAGAATTTTTTCGGGTCGGTACAAATCAGTAACCACTGACACTTAGAATATTTTCGGGTTGGTATAAATCAGTAACCACCGACACTTAGAATATTTTCGAGTTGGTATAAATCAGTAACCACTGACACTTAGAATTTTTTCGAGTTGGTATAAATCAGTAACCACTGACACTTAGAATATTTTCGGGTTGGTATAAATCAGTAACCACCGACACTTAGAATATTTTCGAGTTGGTATAAATCAGTAACCACTGACACTTAGAATTTTTTCGAGTTGGTATAAATCAGTAACCACTGACACTTAGAATATTTTCGACTTGGTATAAATCAGTAACCACTGACACTTAGAATATTTTCGGGTTGGTATAAATCAGTAACCACCGACACTTAGAATATTTTCGAGTTGGTATAAATCAGTAACCACTGACACTTAGAATATTTTCGGGTTGGTATAAATCAGTAACCACCGACACTTAGAATATTTTCGGGTTGGTACAAATCAGTAACCACTGACACTTAGAATATTTTCGAGTTGGTATAAATCAGTAACCACTGACACTTAGAATTTTTTCGAGTTGGTATAAATCAGTAACCACTGACACTTAGAATATTTTCGGGTTGGTATAAATCAGTAACCACCGACACTTAGAATATTTTCGGGTTGGTATAAATCAGTAACCACTGACACTTAGAATTTTTTCGGGTCGGTACAAATCAGTAACCACTGACACTTAGAATATTTTCGGGTTGGTATAAATCAGTAACCACCGACACTTAGAATATTTTCGAGTTGGTATAAATCAGTAACCACTGACACTTAGAATTTTTTCGAGTTGGTATAAATCAGTAACCACTGACACTTAGAATATTTTCGGGTTGGTATAAATCAGTAACCACCGACACTTAGAATATTTTCGAGTTGGTATAAATCAGTAACCACTGACACTTAGAATTTTTTCGAGTTGGTATAAATCAGTAACCACTGACACTTAGAATATTTTCGGGTTGGTATAAATCAGTAACCACCGACACTTAGAATATTTTCGAGTTGGTATAAATCAGTAACCACCGACACTTAGAATTTTTTCGAGTTGGTATAAATCAGTAACCACTGACACTTAGAATTTTTTCGGGTTGGTATAAATCAGTAACCACCGACACTTAGAATATTTTCGAGTTGGTATAAATCAGTAACCACTGACACTTAGAATTTTTTCGGGTCGGTATAAATCAGTAACCACTGACACTTAGAATTTTTTCGAGTTGGTATAAATCAGTAACCACTGACACTTAGAATATTTTCGGGTTGGTATAAATCAGTAACCACTGACACTTAGAATTTTTTCGACTTGGTATAAATCAGTAACCACTGACACTTAGAATTTTTTCGGGTTGGTATAAATCAGTAACCACTGACACTTAGAATATTTTCGGGTCGGTACAAATCAGTAACCACTGACACTTAGAATATTTTCGGGTTGGTATAAATCAGTAACCACTGACACTTAGAATTTTTTCGAGTTGGTATAAATCAGTAACCACTGACACTTAGAATTTTTTCGGGTTGGTATAAATCAGTAACCACCGACACTTAGAATATTTTCGGGTTGG
>NW_027310366.1:7500-20000 GCF_047496795.1 Chiloscyllium punctatum
GACACTTAGAATATTTTCGAGTTGGTATAAATCAGTAACCACTGACACTTAGAATTTTTTCGGGTCGGTATAAATCAGTAACCACTGACACTTAGAATTTTTTCGAGTTGGTATAAATCAGTAACCACTGACACTTAGAATATTTTCGGGTTGGTATAAATCAGTAACCACTGACACTTAGAATTTTTTCGACTTGGTATAAATCAGTAACCACTGACACTTAGAATTTTTTCGGGTTGGTATAAATCAGTAACCACTGACACTTAGAATATTTTCGGGTTGGTATAAATCAGTAACCACTGACACTTAGAATTTTTTCGGGTTGGTATAAATCAGTAACCACCGACACTTAGAATTTTTTCGGCTCAGTAGAAATCAGTAACCAAGCGCATTTTTGAATTGGTTACTGATTTCTCCGTTCGAGTTGCGGCTGCGGTTGGCTTCAAATAGTGGTGGGGGCTTAATTATCGCCGAGGGGAGCATGTCCCGGTGGTGTGGCCGAGGATGGAGTGCCTTTTGAAGGGGGTGTTTCTGAATTTGGACCCTTTTTGAGTTGCATGGCCGGATGGGTGTGGTTTTGAAGGGTGTGTCTGTCTGGAGTGGCACCGGCGTTGGTGTGAGGCTGAGGGTGGGCGTTCGGTTCCTGGTTAGGGATAGGGAAAGGGTGAGACTTAGCTTTAGTGCTCGTGCCCCCGATTTTGGTAATGTTTGACGTCAATTTTCCAAGGAGGCGAATGCAAGGCTTCAGAGGGACTTTGAGTGTTCGGGGGCGGGGTAGCTCAGCCGGATTTGCCCCGGCGGTTCTGCGGACGGTGTTGACTTCGAGGGCGGACCGGCCCCCGTGTTCAGTCCGAATATCGTGCATTGTTAACGGCGGGAAGTGTTCCAAAAGGGAATGGGATTGAATGTGACTGCTGAAGCCGACTTTGAGACCTGTAACGCGGGTAGCTCAGCCGGATTTGACCCGGCGGTTCTGGCGACGGTCTCGCCTTCGAGGGGGGAGCGCCCCGCGTGTTCAGGCCGAATTTTGTGCATTTCCATCGGCGGGAAGAGGTCCAAACGGGAATGGGATTGAATGTGACTGCTGAAGCCGACATTGAGACCTCTAACGCGGGTAGCTCGGCAGGATTTGACCCGGCGGTTCTGCCGAAGGTCTCACCTTCGAGGGGGGAGCGTCCCGCGTGTTCAGGCCGAATATCGTGCATTGTTAACGGCGGGAAGTGTTCCAAACGTGAATGGGATTGAATGTGACTGCTGAAGCCGACATTGAGACCTCTAACGCGGGTAGCTCGGCCGGATTTGACCCGGCGGTTCTGGCGACGGTCTCGCCTTCGAGGGGGGAGCGTCCCGCGTGTTCAGGCCGAATTTTGTGCATTTCCATCGGCGGGAAGAGGTCCAAACGGGAATGGGATTGAATGTGACTGCTGAAGCCGACATTGAGACCTCTAACGCGGGTAGCTCGGCCGGATTTGACCCGGCGGTTCTGCCGAAGGTCTCACCTTCGAGGGGGGAGCGTCCCGCGTGTTCAGGCCGAATATCGTGCATTGTTAACGGCGGGAAGTGTTCCAAAAGGGAATGGGATTGAATGTGACTGCTGAAGCCGACATTGAGACCTCTAACGCGGGTAGCTCGGCCGGATTTGACCCGGCGGTTCTGGCGACGGTCTCGCCTTCGAGGGGGGAGCGTCCCGCGTGTTCAGGCCGAATTTTGTGCATTTCCATCGGCGGGAAGAGGTCCAAACGGGAATGGGATTGAATGTGACTGCTGAAGCCGACATTGAGACCTCTAACGCGGGTAGCTCGGCCGGATTTGACCCGGCGGTTCTGCCGAAGGTCTCACCTTCGAGGGGGGAGCGTCCCGCGTGTTCAGGCCGAGTTTTGTGCATTTCCATCGGCGGGAAGAGGTCCAAACGGGAATGGGATTGAATGTGACTGCTGAAGCCGACATTGAGACCTCTAACGCGGGTAGCTCGGCCGGATTTGACCCGGCGGTTCTGCCGAAGGTCTCAGCTTCGAGGGGGGAGCGCCCACCGTGTACAGGCCGATTTTCATGCATTTCCAACCGTGGGAAGGGGTCCGAAAGGGGATGGGGGTGAACGTGACTGCTCAACCCGACTTTGAGACCTCTAACGCGGGTAGCTCAGCCGGATTTGACCCGGCGGTTCTGGCGACGGTCTCGCCTTCGAGGGGGGAGCGTCCCGCGTGTTCAGGCCGAATTTTGTGCATTTCCATCGGCGGGAAGAGGTCCAAACGGGAATGGGATTGAATGTGACTGCTGAAGCCGACATTGAGACCTCTAACGCGGGTAGCTCGGCCGGATTTGACCCGGCGGTTCTGCCGAAGGTCTCACCTTCGAGGGGGGAGCGTCCCGCGTGTTCAGGCCGAATTTTGTGCATTTCCATCGGCGGGAAGAGGTCCAAACGGGAATGGGATTGAATGTGACTGCTGAAGCCGACATTGAGACCTCTAACGCGGGTAGCTCGGCCGGATTTGACCCGGCGGTTCTGCCGAAGGTCTCACCTTCGAGGGGGGAGCGCCCACCGTGTACAGGCCGATTTTCATGCATTTCCAACCGTGGGAAGGGGTCCGAAAGGGGATGGGGGTGAACGTGACTGCTCAACCCGACTTTGAGACCTGTAACGCGGGTAGCTCAGCCGGATTTGACCCGGCGGTTCTGGCGACGGTCTCGCCTTCGAGGGGGGAGCGTCCCGCGTGTTCAGGCCGAATTTTGTGCATTTCCATCGGCGGGAAGAGGTCCAAACGGGAATGGGATTGAATGTGACTGCTGAAGCCGACATTGAGACCTCTAACGCGGGTAGCTCGGCCGGATTTGACCCGGCGGTTCTGCCGAAGGTCTCACCTTCGAGGGGGGAGCGTCCCGCGTGTTCAGGCCGAATTTTGTGCATTTCCATCGGCGGGAAGAGGTCCAAACGGGAATGGGATTGAATGTGACTGCTGAAGCCGACATTGAGACCTCTAACGCGGGTAGCTCGGCCGGATTTGACCCGGCGGTTCTGCCGAAGGTCTCACCTTCGAGGGGGGAGCGCCCACCGTGTACAGGCCGATTTTCATGCATTTCCAACCGTGGGAAGGGGTCCGAAAGGGGATGGGGGTGAACGTGACTGCTCAACCCGACTTTGAGACCTGTAACGCGGGTAGCTCAGCCGGATTTGACCCGGCGGTTCTGGCGACGGTCTCGCCTTCGAGGGGGGAGCGCCCCGCGTGTTCAGGCCGAATTTTGTGCATTTCCATCGGCGGGAAGAGGTCCAAACGGGAATGGGATTGAATGTGACTGCTGAAGCCGACATTGAGACCTCTAACGCGGGTAGCTCGGCAGGATTTGACCCGGCGGTTCTGCCGAAGGTCTCACCTTCGAGGGGGGAGCGCCCACCGTGTACAGGCCGATTTTCATGCATTTCCAACCGTGGGAAGGGGGCCGAAAGGGGATGGGGGTGAATGTGACTGCTCAACCCGACTTTGAGGCATCTAACCCGGGTAGCTCAGCCGGGTTTGACCCGGCGGTTCTGCCGACTGCCTCGCCTTCGAGGGGGGAGCGTCCCCCGTGTACAGGCCGATTTTCATGCATTTCGAACCGTGGGAAGTGGCCCAAAAGGGGATGGGGGTGAATGTGACTGCTCAACCCGACTTTGGCGCTTCCGAGCCGGGTAGCCCGGCCGGGTTTGACCCGGCGGTTCTGCCGTCGGTCTCGCCTTCGAGGGCGGAGCCTCCCCCGTGTACAGGCCGATTTTCATGCATTTGCAACGGTGGGAAGTTGCCCAAAAGTCGATGGGAGTGAATGTGACTGCTCAACCCGACTTTGAGACTTTTAAGCCGGGTAGCTCAGCCGGGTTTGACCCGGCGGTTCTGCCGACGGTCTCGCCTTCGAGGGGGGAGCCTCCCCCGTGTACAGGCCGATTTTCGTGCATTTCCAACGGTGGGAAGAGGTTCAAAAGGGGATGGGAGTGAATGTGACTGCTCAACCCGACTCTGAGGCTTCTAACCCGGGTAGCTCGGCCGGGTTTGATCCGGCGGTTCTGCCGACGGTCTCGTCTTCGAGGCCGGTGCCTCCCCCGTGTACAGGCCGATTTTCGTGCATTTCCAACGGTGGGAAGTGGTCCAAAAGGGAATGGGGGTGGACGTGTCTGCTCATACCGACTTTGAGACTTGTAAGCCGGGTAGCTCAGCCGGGTTTGACCCGGCGGTTCTGCCGACGGTCTCGCCTTCGAGGGGGGAGCCTCCCCCGTGTACAGGCCGATTTCCGTGCATTTCCAACGGTGGGAAGAGGTTCAAAAGGGGATGGGAGTGAATGTGACTGCTCAACCCGACTCTGAGGCTTCTAACCCGGGTAGCTCGGCCGGGTTTGATCCGGCGGTTCTGCCGACGGTCTCGTCTTCGAGGCCGGTGCCTCCCCCGTGTACAGGCCGATTTTCGTGCATTTCCAACGGTGGGAAGAGGTTCAAAAGGGGATGGGGGTGAATGCGACTGCTCAACCCGACTCTGAGGCTTCTAACCCGGGTAGCCCGGCCGGGTTTGACCCGGCGGTTCTGCCGTCGGTCTCGCCTTCGAGGGCGGAGCCTCCCCCGTGTACAGGCCGATTTTCATGCATTTGCAACGGTGGGAAGTTGCCCAAAAGTCGATGGGAGTGAATGTGACTGCTCAACCCGACTTTGAGACTTTTAAGCCGGGTAGCTCAGCCGGGTTTGACCCGGCGGTTCTGCCGACGGTCTCGCCTTCGAGGGGGGAGCCTCCCCCGTGTACAGGCCGATTTTCGTGCATTTCCAACGGTGGGAAGAGGTTCAAAAGGGGATGGGAGTGAATGTGACTGCTCAACCCGACTCTGAGGCTTCTAACCCGGGTAGCTCGGCCGGGTTTGATCCGGCGGTTCTGCCGACGGTCTCGTCTTCGAGGCCGGTGCCTCCCCCGTGTACAGGCCGATTTTCGTGCATTTCCAACGGTGGGAAGTGGTCCAAAAGGGAATGGGGGTGGACGTGTCTGCTCATACCGACTTTGAGACTTGTAAGCCGGGTAGCTCAGCCGGGTTTGTTCCGGCGGTTCTGCCGACGGTCTCGTCATCGAGGGGGGAGCCTCCCCCGTGTCCAGGCCGATTTTCATGCATTTCCAACCGTGGGAAGTGGTCCAAAAGGGAATGGGGGTGAATGTGACTGCTCATACCGACTTTGAGACTTTTAAGCCGGGTAGCTCAGCCGGGTTTGACCCGGCGGTTCTGCCGACGGTCTCGCCTTCGAGGGGGGAGCGTCCCCCGTGTTCAGGCCGAATTTTGTGCATTTCGAACCGTGGGAAGTTGCCCAAAAGTCGATGGGAGTGAATGTGACTGCTCAACCCGACTTTGAGACTTGTAAGCCGGGTAGCTCAGCCGGGTTTGACCCGGCGGTTCTGCCGACGGTCTCGTCTTCGAGGCGGGTGCCTCCCCCGTGTACAGGCCGATTTTCATGCATTTCGTACCGTGGGAAGCGGTCCAAAAGGGGATGGGAGTGAACGTGACTGCTCATACCGACTTTGGCGCTTCCGAGCCGGGTAGCTCAGCCGGGTTTGACCCGGCGGGTCTGCCGACGGTCTCGCCTTCGAGGGGGGAGCGTCCCCCGTGTTCAGGCCGAATCTTGTGCATTTCGAACCGTGGGAAGTTGCCCAAAAGTCGATGGGAGTGAATGTGACTGCTCAACCCGACTTTGAGACTTGTAAGCCGGGTAGCTCAGCCGGGTTTGACCCGGCGGTTCTGCCGACGGTCTCGTCTTCGAGGCGGATGCCACCCCCGTGTACAGGCCGATTTTCGTGCATTTCCAACCGTGGGAAGTGGTCTAAAAGTCGATGGGAGTGAACGTGACTGCTCAACCCGACTCTGAGGCTTCTAACCCGGGTAGCTCGGCCGGGTTTGACCCGGCGGTTCTGCCGACGGTCTCGTCTTCGAGGCGGGTGCCTCCCCCGTGTACAGGCCGATTTTCGTGCATTTCGAACCGTGGGAAGTGGTCTAAAAGTCGATGGGAGTGAACGTGACTGCTCAACCCGACTTTGAGACTTGTAAGCCGGGTAGCTCAGCCAGGTTTGACCCGGCGGTTCTGCCGACGGTCTCGCCTTCGAGGGCGGACCCTCCCCCGTGTACAGGCCGGTTTTCGTGCATTTCGAACCGTGGGAAGTGATCCAAAAGGGAATGGGGGTGAACGTGACTGCCCAACCCGGCTTTGAGACTTGTAAGCCGGGTAGCTCAGCCGGGTTGGACCCGGCGGTTCTGCCGACGGTCTCGACTTCGAGGCGGGTGCCTCCCCCGTGTACAGGCCGATTTTCATGCATTTGCAACGGTGGGAAGTTGCCCAAAAGTCGATGGGAGTGAATGTGACTGCTCAACCCGACTTCGAGACTTGTAAGCCGGGTAGCTCAGCCGGGTTTGACCCGGCGGTTCTGCCGACGGTCTCGCCTTCGAGGGGGGAGCCTCCCCCGTGTACAGGCCGATTTTCGTGCATTTCCAACGGTGGGAAGAGGTTCAAAAGGGGATGGGAGTGAATGTGACTGCTCAACCCGACTTTGGCGCTTCCGAGCCGGGTAGCTCAGCCGGGTTTGACCCGGCGGGTCTGCCGACGGTCTCGTCTTCGAGGCGGGTGCCTCCCCCGTATACAGGCCGATTTTCATGCATTTCGAACCGTGGGAAGTGGTCCAAAAGGGAATGGGGGTGGACGTGTCTGCTCATACCGACTTTGAGACTTGTAAGCCGGGTAGCTCAGCCGGGTTTGTTCCGGCGGTTCTGCCGACGGTCTCGTCTTCGAGGCGGGTGCCTCCCCCGTGTACAGGCCGATTTTCGTGCATTTCGAACCGTGGGAAGTGGTCCAAAAGGGGATGGGAGTGAATGTGACTGCTCAACCCGACTTTGGCGCTTCCGAGCCGGGTAGCTCAGCCGGGTTTGACCCGGCGGGTCTGCCGACGGTCTCGTCTTCGAGGCGGGTGCCTCCCCCGTATACAGGCCGATTTTCATGCATTTCGAACCGTGGGAAGTGGTCCAAAAGGGAATGGGGGTGGACGTGTCTGCTCATACCGACTTTGAGACTTGTAAGCCGGGTAGCTCAGCCGGGTTTGATCCTGCGGTTCTGCCGACGGTCTCGCCTTCGAGGGGGGAGCCTCCCCCGTGTTCAGTCCGATTTCCATGCATTTCCAACCGTGGGAAGTTGCCCAAAAGGGGATGGGAGTGAATGTGACTGCTCAACCCGACTTTGGCGCTTCCGAGCCGGTTAGCACAGCCGGGTTTGACCCGGCGGTTCTGCCGACAGTCTCCTCTTCGAGGCGGGTGCCTCCCCCGTGTACAGGCCGATTTCCGTGCATTTCGAACCGTGGGAAGTGGTCCAAACGTCGATGGGAGTGAATGTGACTGCTCAACCCGACTTTGGCGCTTCCGAGCCGGGTAGCTCAGCCGGGTTTGACCCGGCGGTTCTGCCGACGGTCTCGTCTTCGAGGCGGGTGCCTCCCCCGTGTACAGGCCGATTTTCATGCATTTGGAACCGTGGGAAGTGGTCCAAAAGGGAATGGGGGTGGACGTGACTGCTCATACCGACTTTGAGACTTGTAAGCCGGGTAGCTCGGCCGGGTTTGACCCGGCGGTTCTGCCGACGGTCTCGCCTTCGAGGGGGGAGCCTCCCCCGTGTTCAGTCCGATTTTCGTGCATTTCCCACGGTGGGAAATGGTATCTTTCATTACGGGGACAAGGGTCTGAAGCGGTGAAGTCAGTAACCGGCATAGTTAAGGAAAGGGTTCGAATTTTCTCAACAGTACGAAAAAAGTGAGCAGGGAAGCTAGAGAAGGTGTCAGTGAGTCCCAAACGAGTGAACCGCAAAACTTAGGGAAATGCCCGAAAGCGTTTTAAAGGGTGAAATCGGGAACGAGGAAATGATGGGAAAGTGCCTGAAAGTGCTAAATGAGTAAACAGAAAAACGAAGAAAAATGTTTGAAAAGAAGAAGTGAGTAACCAGGAAAACTTAGAAAAATGTTCAAAACGAAGAAATCAGTAACCAGGAAAACTTAGAAAAATGATCAAAAAGAAGAAATGAGTAACCAGGAAAACTTAGAAAAATGTTTAAAAAGAAGAAATCAGTAACCAGGAAAACTTAGGAAAATGTTTAAAAAGAAGAAATCAGTAACCAGAAAAACTGCGAAAAATGTTTAAAAAGAAGAAATGAGTAACCAGAAAAACTTAGAAAAATGTTTAAAAAGAAGAAATCAGTAACCAGGAAAACTTAGAAAAATGTTTAAAAAGAAGAAATCAGTAACCAGGAAAACTTAGAAAAATGTTTAAAAAGAAGAAATCAGTAACCAGGAAAACTTAGAAAAATGTTATAAAAGAAGAAGTGAGTAACCAGAAAAACTTAGAAAAATGTTTAAAAAGAAGAAATCAGTAACCAGAAAAACTGCGAAAAATGTTTAAAAAGAAGAAATCAGTAACCAGACAAACTGCGAAAAATGTTTAAAAAGAAGAAATCAGTAACCAGGAAAACTTAGAAAAATGTTTAAAAAGAAGAAGTGAGTAACCAGAAAAACTTAGAAAAATGTTTAAAAAGAAGAAATCAGTAACCAGAAAAACTTAGAAAAATGTTTAAAAAGAAGAAATCAGTAACCAGAAAAACTGCGAAAAATGTTTAAAAAGAAGAAATCAGTAACCAGGAAAACTTAGAAAAATGTTTAAAAAGAAGAAATCAGTAACCAGAAAAACTGCGAAAAATGTTTAAAAAGAAGAAATCAGTAACCAGGAAAACTTAGAAAAATGTTTAAAAAGAAGAAATCAGTAACCAGAAAAACTTAGAAAAATGTTTAAAAAGAAGAAATGAGTAACCAGAAAAACTTAGAAAAATGTTTAAAAAGAAGAAATCAGTAACCAGAAAAACGGCGAAAAATGTTTAAAAAGAAGAAATCAGTAACCAGAAAAACTTAGAAAAATGTTTAAAAAGAAGAAGTGAGTAACCAGAAAAACTTAGAAAAATGTTTAAAAAGAAGAAATGAGTAACCAGAAAAACTTAGAAAAATGTTTAAAAAGAAGAAATCAGTAACCAGAAAAACTTAGAAAAATGTTTAAAAAGAAGAAATGAGTAACCAGAAAAACTTAGAAAAATGCTTAAAAAGAAGAAATCAGTAACCAGAAAAACGGCGAAAAATGTTTAAAAAGAAGAAATCAGTAACCAGAAAAACGGCGAAAAATGTTTAAAAAGAAGAAATCAGTAACCAGACAAACTGCGAAAAAATGTTTAAAAAGAAGAAATCAGTAACCAGAAAAACTGCGAAAAATGTTTAAAAAGAAGAAATCAGTAACCAGGAAAACTTAGAAAAATGTTTAAAAAGAAGAAATGAGTAACCAGGAAAACTTAGAAAAATGTTTAAAAAGAAGAAATGAGTAACCAGGAAAACTTAGAAAAATGTTTAAAAAGAAGAAATCAGTAACCAGAAAAACTTAGAAAAATGTTTAAAAAGAAGAAATCAGTAACCAGAAAAACTTAGAAAAATGTTTAAAAAGAAGAAATGAGTAACCAGAAAAACTTAGAAAAATGTTTAAAAAGAAGAAATGAGTAACCAGAAAAACTTAGAAAAATGTTTAAAAAGAAGAAATCAGTAACCAGAAAAACGGCGAAAAATGTTTAAAAAGAAGAAGTGAGTAACCAGAAAAACTTAGAAAAATGTTTAAAAAGAAGAAATGAGTAACCAGAAAAACGTTTAAAAAGAAGAAATCAGTAACCAGAAAAACTTAGAAAAATGTTTAAAAAGAAGAAATGAGTAACCAGAAAAACTTAGAAAAATGTTTAAAAAGAAGAAATCAGTAACCAGAAAAACGGCGAAAAATGTTTAAAAAGAAGAAATCAGTAACCAGAAAAACGGCGAAAAATGTTTAAAAAGAAGAAATCAGTAACCAGACAAACTGCGAAAAATGTTTAAAAAGAAGAAATCAGTAACCAGAAAAACTTAGAAAAATGTTTAAAAAGAAGAAATCAGTAACCAGGAAAACTTGGAAAAAAACACTTAGAAAAATTTTCAGCAAAGTGTGAAAAATATTCTAAGTGTCAGCGGAGGAAAATGCTGCAGCATCGGGAAAGATTCGCAAACTTACACCGAACATGTGCTCCGAAGTGCCGGAGGAATTGGGTGAATTGAGCCCGGCAAATGGCCAGCTGTCGTTTTGTGCCTGCAGCCCGAAAACTTTAACTTTGTCTGTCGCGGAAGTCCGGACCGAGAAAAATCCAAACGGTTTTGACCGGACCGAGTTCCAGACCGATGCAGTCAAATTTGGAATTCAGACCCATTCAGTGCCACTTGTAGTTTTTCCGCAGTGAGGTTGGCGGGGTACCCGGAGATATATGGGAACACGATTTTTAGAACAAAATGGCGGCGCGGGACCGTTCTGAAAGGCATCCGAAAAACGGTTCCACGGGCATAGCACTTTAATGACAGGTATGAGTGCATGCCGGAGAGCTCTTGGAAGTCGAATTTTTGACACTTTGTCAATTTTTTGACAGATTTGACAAACTCTTTCTGTCTGTTCTAAGAGTCAGTCAGAGACTTGTGCGGCGGTCTTTTGACACTATTGGAGGGCGGGCAAACCCCACGTTGACTCCGGCCGTCCCTCCACAGGCGCTCGTGTCCAAAATGAAGGCGAGAGACGCGAGTGGCCTGGTTCCCTTGGGTGTTGCCAAGAAGGCTGCGGGCTGACCGTTGCCTGAGCACTCCCTAAAGCCTCTTGTGATGAGAGCAGACCTCGCCTGCCGCACGACCGGCTCTGGGAGTCGTTGGGCCGCTATTTGTGAATAGTCTGGTCCTCCTCTGCCACCCGGACAAGCGCGATGGCTCTGCCGCCCTGCGGTGCTCGTCACCCAGGTTTGGGGAACACGATACTCGTAACAAAAATAAAAGGCGGCTCGGGACCTGCAGGCGAAAGGGGTCCCGTGGTGCTAAGCACGTCGACTTCGGGTCTCGGTGCAAGCCGGAGAGCTCACGGAAGTCTAAAGTTTTCGGCACGTGGTCGAATCTTTTCAAAGGCTTACCCGGCTCTTTCCGTCCATTCTGAGAGTAAGTCAGAGGCCGGTGCGGAGGTCTCTTGACAATCGGAGGGGGTGGTGGCCCTCCGCAGGCGCTCGTGTCGAAAATGAAGGCGAGAGACGCGAGTGGCCTGGTTCCCCTGGGTGTTGCCAGGAAGGCTGCGGGCTGACCCTTGCCTGAGCACTCCCTAAAGCCTCTTGTGATGAGAGCAGACCTCGCGCGCCGCACGACCGGCTCTGGGAGTCGTTGGGCCGCTATCTGTGAATAGTCTGGTCCTCCTCTGCCACCCGGCCAAGTGCGATGGCTCTGCCGCCCTGCGGTGCTCGTCACGCAGGTATGGGGCACACGATGCTCGTAACAGCAAATAAAGGCGGCTCGGGACCTGCAGGCGAAAGGGGTCCCGTGGTGCTTAGCACGTCGACTTCGGGTCTCGGTGCAAGCCGGAGAGCTCACGGAAGTCTAAAGTTTTCGGCACGTGGTCGAATCTTTTGAAAGGCTTACCCGGCTCTTTCCGTCCATTCTGAGAGTCAGTCAGAGGCCGGTGCGGCGGTCTATTGACGACCGGAGGCTCCCATGGGTGTTGCGATGAGGGTGGAGGGCACAGAACCTTGCCTTAGCACTCCCTAATAAAGCCTCTTGTGAAGAGAGCAGACCTCGCGCGCCGCACGACCGGCTCTGGGAGTCGTTGGGCCGCTATCTGTGAATAGTCGGGTCCTCCTCTGCCACCCGGCCAAGTGCGATGGCTCTGCCGCCCTGCGGTGCTCGTCACGCAGGTATGGGGCACACGATGCTCGTAACAGCAAATAAAGGCGGCTCGGGACCTGCAGGCGAAAGGGGTCCCGTGGTGCTTCGCACGTCGACTTCGGGTCTCGGTGCAAGCCGGAGAGCTCACGGAAGTCTAAAGTTTTCGGCACGTGGTCGAATCTTTTGAAAGGCTTACCCGGCTCTTTCCGTCCATTCTGAGAGTCAGTCAGAGGCCGGTGCGGCGGTCTATTGACGACCGGAGGCTCCCATGGGTGTTGCGATGAGGGTGGAGGGCACAGAACCTTGCCTTAGCACTCCCTAATAAAGCCTCTTGTGAAGAGAGCAGACCTCGCGCGCCGCACGACCGGCTCTGGGAGTCGTTGGGCCGCTATCTGTGAATAGTCTGGTCCTCCTCTGCCACCCGGCCAAGTGCGATGGCTCTGCCGCCCTGCGGTGCTCGTCACGCAGGTATGGGGCACACGATGCTCGTAACAGCAAATAAAGGCGGCTCGGGACCTGCAGGCGAAAGGGGTCCCGTGGTGCTTCGCACGTCGACTTCGGGTCTCGGTGCAAGCCGGAGAGCTCACGGAAGTCTAAAGTTTTCGGCACGTGGTCGAATCTTTTGAAAGGCTTACCCGGCTCTTTCCGTCCATTCTGAGAGTCAGTCAGAGGCCGGTGCGGCGGTCTATTGACGACCGGAGGCTCCCATGGGTGTTGCGATGAGGGTGGAGGGCACAGAAC
>NW_027310366.1:25000-27500 GCF_047496795.1 Chiloscyllium punctatum
AAAAAAAAAGTAACAGGAGCGAAAGCATCTCTGTCGGCTTGGGGGTACGCCCGTTTCCGTTTCAACTTGTCTCGCGAGGGTGGTTTCGGGGCCAGCAGGAGAGCTCGTCGGGGTAGCAGGCCCTGCAGCCGTGGTCACCGCCAAACCCCCACAACTCGAGCAAGTGAAAAAAAAAAGTAACAAATAAGAAAGGATCGTCGGCTTGGGGGTACGCCCGTTTCCGTTTCAACTTGTCTCGCGAGGGTGGTTTCGGGGCCAGCAGGAGAGCTCGTCGGGGTAGCAGGCCCTGCAGCCGTGGTCACCGCCAAACCCCCATCGAGCAAGTGAAAAAAAAAAGTAACAAATAAGAAAGGATCATTATCGGCTGGGGGTACGCCCGTTTCCGATTCACCTTGTCTCGCGGGGGTGGTTTCGGGGCCAGCAGGAGAGCTCGTCGGGGTAGCAGGCCCTGCAGCCGTGGTCACCGCCAAACCCCCACAACTCGAGCAAGTGAAAAAAAAAAGTAACAAATAAGAAAGGATCTCTGTCGGCTTGGGGGTACGCCCGTTTCCGTTTCAACTTGTCTCGCGAGGGTGGTTTCGGGGCCAGCAGGAGAGCTCGTCGGGGTAGCAGGCCCTGCAGCCGTGGTCACCGCCAAATCCCCACAACTCGAGCAAGTGAAAAAAAAAGTAACAAATAAGAAAGGATCGTCGGCTTGGGGGTACGCCCGTTTCCGTTTCAACTTGTCTCGCGAGGGTGGTTTCGGGGCCAGCAGGAGAGCTCGTCGGGGTAGCAGGCCCTGCAGCCGTGGTCACCGCCAAACCCCCCACAACTGTTGGGCGCCTACCTGCGCGGGGCAGGAGGACACTTTCCGATTTCAAATCTCCGTTTGCCGAGTCCACCCCGAACGCACGCGGGCGGGCGGGTTCGCATCACCCTTCGTCACAAGGGGCGAAGCCCGTTCCACCGTCTCGTCAGTAGTGCCGACCGGTCTGTGATCGACGAGGGGAGCCACACCAGGTCCGGCCCTGCTGCTTGGCGGCACCGCGTCGTCGGGAGCTCGCGACAGACGGAGGGTTTCGGTGTACTCTCCAGCCACGGGAAACGAAGCCGGTGATGCAGGCGCCGGTCTTTCGCTCCCAAATCGGCTGGGTTTACATCGTTGCTATCTAGTCACGCTCCCTTCAAACCCGACGGGGTACCTATTCCCCTCACCCGTCTGTGCGTATACAGCCTCTTTGCACTTGCGGGATGGGGGTGGTGGTTTAAAGACTCTCGAGTTGCCGCCCGTCGGTCTCCGAGCTCCGTGCAGTAGTGATCCCCAGCGAACTGCCAGCAGGGCGAACGAGCGATCCCGCTCTCGGTCGGGGCGCCTGGCGTCGATCGGTGGTCGGTGGCTTGCGGGCAAGCTGCGCTGTGAGTGTGGGAACGAGTATGACGAGCCGTTGCCGCGACTCCCAGTCCACCTCGGCGGTGGCTGGGCCGGGCGGGCGTCTGCTCGGGCGAGTGCCGCCCCCGCCTCCTCGCAGGAAGTCCGCTCGCCGACACGCCGCCACGTGCACGCGTCAGTGACGCTGCCGAACCGATGGCCGGTGCCCGTTCCCGCCTCTGCTTTTCCTAGGGCAAAGCTGCTGCACGCCTCGTGATACTAGGCGGGCGACATGGTGGCGGTGATCCTGCCTCCGTCGCTGCGGTGCGTTGGGGCACGCATCGCCTCTTGGGCGCCCTGTCCTCCTCCCCCCAATAGACGTATGTTTCTGCGGGCCGCACCAGGATGGTGCTCCCCATCGCTTCACGCCACCCTGCTCCGCCCGCACGCCGGCGTGCAGGTGGCTGTAGCTCAAGGTGGGGAGCGTATGTGCGGTCCGGGTCGCTTTCCTCTGGCGAGGGAGAGACCTAAAACAAACTCAGACAACTCTTGACGGTGGATCACTCGGCTCGTGCGTCGATGACGAACGCAGCTAGCTGCGAGAATTAATGTGAATTGCAGGACACATTGATCATCGACACTTTGAACGCACTTTGCGGCCCCGGGTTCTTCCCGGGGCCACGCCTGTCTGAGGGTCGTTTGGCAATCAATCGCACTCGCCTTGGCTGGCGAGAGCGCGGCTGGGGTGTCGCAGAGGACCCGTCCTCTTTGTCCCCCTAAGTTCAGACTCCGGAGCCCTCCGGCGTCGGAGCGCTTGGCCTTTCCCCCCCACCCTGCACATTCCGTTCGTCAGGCTCGACGCCATCCCCCCGCCGGGGAGCGCGGCCTGGCGTCCGTCTGTGTCGTGGCAGTGGGGCCAGCACGGCTGTCACCGGTCCCAGAATGGCTGTCGGTGGTTCACACTGTGTGTGTGTGCCAACCCTCCTGGTCTCTGGGACACGGAGCTGCCACGAAGTGTTGAGCCTCCAGTGGGGGGTCTGCCTAAGCTCTGCACGTCCGCATTGGGTCCGTCTCTCGGTTGGCTGGCAGTGGAAAGAGTGAAGGGAGCCGCGGAGGTCCGGTGCTGGTGCGCCGCCGGCCTGACCGTGGAGC
>NW_027310366.1:35000-55650 GCF_047496795.1 Chiloscyllium punctatum
TTCAGTCCGAATATCGTGCATTGTTAACGGCGGGAAGTGTTCCAAAAGGGAATGGGATTGAATGTGACTGCTGAAGCCGACTTTGAGACCTGTAACGCGGGTAGCTCAGCCGGATTTGACCCGGCGGTTCTGGCGACGGTCTCGCCTTCGAGGGGGGAGCGCCCCGCGTGTTCAGGCCGAATTTTGTGCATTTCCATCGGCGGGAAGAGGTCCAAACGGGAATGGGATTGAATGTGACTGCTGAAGCCGACATTGAGACCTCTAACGCGGGTAGCTCGGCAGGATTTGACCCGGCGGTTCTGCCGAAGGTCTCACCTTCGAGGGGGGAGCGTCCCGCGTGTTCAGGCCGAATATCGTGCATTGTTAACGGCGGGAAGTGTTCCAAAAGGGAATGGGATTGAATGTGACTGCTGAAGCCGACATTGAGACCTCTAACGCGGGTAGCTCGGCCGGATTTGACCCGGCGGTTCTGGCGACGGTCTCGCCTTCGAGGGGGGAGCGTCCCGCGTGTTCAGGCCGAATTTTGTGCATTTCCATCGGCGGGAAGAGGTCCAAACGGGAATGGGATTGAATGTGACTGCTGAAGCCGACATTGAGACCTCTAACGCGGGTAGCTCGGCCGGATTTGACCCGGCGGTTCTGCCGAAGGTCTCACCTTCGAGGGGGGAGCGTCCCGCGTGTTCAGGCCGAATTTTGTGCATTTCCATCGGCGGGAAGAGGTCCAAACGGGAATGGGATTGAATGTGACTGCTGAAGCCGACATTGAGACCTCTAACGCGGGTAGCTCGGCCGGATTTGACCCGGCGGTTCTGCCGAAGGTCTCACCTTCGAGGGGGGAGCGCCCACCGTGTACAGGCCGATTTTCATGCATTTCCAACCGTGGGAAGGGGTCCGAAAGGGGATGGGGGTGAACGTGACTGCTCAACCCGACTTTGAGACCTGTAACGCGGGTAGCTCAGCCGGATTTGACCCGGCGGTTCTGCCGAAGGTCTCGCCTTCGAGGGGGGAGCGTCCCGCGTGTTCAGGCCGAATTTTGTGCATTTCCATCGGCGGGAAGAGGTCCAAACGGGAATGGGATTGAATGTGACTGCTGAAGCCGACATTGAGACCTCTAACGCGGGTAGCTCGGCCGGATTTGACCCGGCGGTTCTGCCGAAGGTCTCACCTTCGAGGGGGGAGCGTCCCGCCTGTTCAGGCCGAATTTTGTGCATTTCCATCGGCGGGAAGAGGTCCAAACGGGAATGGGATTGAATGTGACTGCTGAAGCCGACATTGAGACCTCTAACGCGGGTAGCTCGGCCGGATTTGACCCGGCGGTTCTGCCGAAGGTCTCACCTTCGAGGGGGGAGCGCCCACCGTGTACAGGCCGATTTTCATGCATTTCCAACCGTGGGAAGGGGTCCGAAAGGGGATGGGGGTGAACGTGACTGCTCAACCCGACTTTGAGACCTGTAACGCGGGTAGCTCAGCCGGATTTGACCCGGCGGTTCTGGCGACGGTCTCGCCTTCGAGGGGGGAGCGTCCCGCGTGTTCAGGCCGAATTTTGTGCATTTCCATCGGCGGGAAGAGGTCCAAACGGGAATGGGATTGAATGTGACTGCTGAAGCCGACATTGAGACCTCTAACGCGGGTAGCTCGGCAGGATTTGACCCGGCGGTTCTGCCGAAGGTCTCACCTTCGAGGGGGGAGCGCCCACCGTGTACAGGCCGATTTTCATGCATTTCCAACCGTGGGAAGGGGGCCGAAAGGGGATGGGGGTGAATGTGACTGCTCAACCCGACTTTGAGGCATCTAACCCGGGTAGCTCAGCCGGGTTTGACCCGGCGGTTCTGCCGACGGCCTCGCCTTCGAGGGGGGAGCGTCCCCCGTGTACAGGCCGATTTTCATGCATTTCGAACCGTGGGAAGTGGCCCAAAAGGGGATGGGAGTGAATGTGACTGCTCAACCCGACTTTGGCGCTTCCGAGCCGGGTAGCTCAGCCGGGTTTGACCCGGCGGTTCTGCCGACGGTCTCGTCTTCGAGGCGGGTGCCTCCCCCGTGTACAGGCCGATTTTCATGCATTTCGTACCGTGGGAAGTGGTCCAAAAGGGAATGGGGGTGGACGTGACTGCTCATACCGACATCGAGACTTGTAAGCCGTGTAGCTCGGCCGGGTTTGATCCGGCGGGTCTGCCGACGGTCTCGTCTTCGAGAGGGGGGCCTCCCCCGTGTACAGGCCGATTTTCGTGCATTTCCAACGGTGGGAAGAGGTTCAAAAGGGGATGGGGGTGAATGTGACTGCTCAACCCGACTCTGAGGCTTCTAACCCGGGTAGCTCGGCCGGGTTTGACCCGGCGGTTCTGCCGTCGGTCTCGCCTTCGAGAGGGGCGCCTCCCCCGTGTACAGGCCGATTTTCGTGCATTTCAAACCGTGGGAAGCGGTCCAAAAGGGGATGGGAGTGAATGTGACTGCTCATACCGACCTTGGCGCTTCCGACCCGGGTAGCTCGGCCGGGTTTGACCCGGCGGTTCTGCCGACGGCCTCGCCTTCGAGGGGGGAGCGTCCCCCGTGTTCAGGCCGAATTTTGTGCATTTCGAACCGTGGGAAGTTGCCCAAAAGTCGATGGGAGTGAATGTGACTGCTCAACCCGACTTTGGCGCTTCCGAGCCGGGTAGCTCAGCCGGGTTTGACCCGGCGGTTCTGCCGACGGTCTCGCCTTCGAGGGCGGACCCTCCCCCGTGTACAGGCCGGTTTTCGTGCATTTCGAACCGTGGGAAGTGATCCAAAAGGGAATGGGGGTGAACGTGACTGCCCAACCCGGCTTTGAGACTTGTAAGCCGGGTAGCTCAGCCGGGTTGGACCCGGCGGTTCTGCCGACGGTCTCGCCTTCGAGGGCGGACCCTCCCCCGTGTACAGGCCGGTTTTCGTGCATTTCGAACCGTGGGAAGTGATCCAAAAGGGAATGGGGGTGAACGTGACTGCCCAACCCGGCTTTGAGACTTGTAAGCCGGGTAGCTCAGCCGGGTTGGACCCGGCGGTTCTGCCGACGGTCTCGACTTCGAGGCGGGTGCCTCCCCCGTGTACAGGCCGACTTTCATGCATTTGCAACGGTGGGAAGTTGCCCAAAAGTCGATGGGAGTGAATGTGACTGCTCAACCCGACTTCGAGACTTGTAAGCCGGGTAGCTCAGCCGGGTTTGACCCGGCGGTTCTGCCGACGGTCTCGCCTTCGAGGGGGGAGCCTCCCCCGTGTACAGGCCGATTTTCGTGCATTTCCAACGGTGGGAACAGGTTCAAAAGGGGATGGGAGTGAATGTGACTGCTCAACCCGACTTTGGCGCTTCCGAGCCGGGTAGCTCAGCCGGGTTTGACCCGGCGGTTCTGCCGACGGTCTCGTCTTCGAGGCGGGTGCCTCCCCCGTGTACAGGCCGATTTTCATGCATTTCGTACCGTGGGAAGTGGTCCAAAAGGGAATGGGGGTGGACGTGACTGCTCATACCGACATTGAGACTTGTAAGCCGTGTAGCTCGGCCGGGTTTGATCCGGCGGGTCTGCCGACGGTCTCGTCTTCGAGGCGGGTGCCTCCCCCGTGTACAGGCCGATTTTCGTGCATTTCGAACCGTGGGAAGTGGTCCAAAAGGGGATGGGGGTGGACGTGACTGCTCAACCCGACTTTGAGGCTTCTAACCCGGATAGCTCAGCCGGGTTTGACCCGGCGGTTCTGCCGACGGTCTCGTCATCGAGGGGGGAGCCTCCCCCGTGTCCAGGCCGATTTTCGTGCATTTCCAACCGTGGGAAGTGGTCCAAAAGGGAATGGGGGTGGACGTGACTGCTCAACCCGGCTTTGAGACTTGTAAGCCGTGTAGCTCAGCCGGGTTTGACCCGGCGGTTCTGCCGACGGTCCCGCCTTCGAGGGCGGACCCTCCCCCGTGTACAGGCCGATTTTCGTGCATTTCCAACGGTGGGAAGAGGTCCAAAAGGGGATGGGAGTGAACGTGACTGCTCAACCCGACTCTGAGGCTTCTAACCCGGGTAGCTCGGCCGGGTTTGACCCGTCGATTCTGCCGATGGTCTCGTTTTGGAGGGGGGAGCCTCCCCCGTGTTCAGTCCGATTTTCGTGCATTTCGAACCGTGGGAAGTGGCCCAAAAGGGGATGGGAGTGAATGTGACTGCTCATACCGACTTTGGCGCTTCCGAGCCTGGTAGCTCAGCCGGGTTTGATCCGGCGGTTCTGCCGACGGTCTCGTCTTCGAGGCGGCTCCCTCCCCCGTGTACAGGCCGATTTACATGCATTTGCAACGGTGGGAAGTTGCCCAAAAGGGGATGGGAGTGAATGTGACTGCTCAACCCGACTTTGGCGCTTCCGAGCCTGGTAGCTCAGCCGGGTTTGACCCGGCGGTTCTGCCGACGGTCTCGTCTTCGAGGCGGCTCCCTCCCCCGTGTACAGGCCGATTTTCGTGCATTTCGAACCGTGGGAAGTGGTCCAAAAGGGAATGGGGGTGGACGTGACTGCTCAACCCGACTCTGAGGCTTCTAACCCGGGTAGCTCGGCCGGGTTTGACCCGTCGATTCAGCCGACGGTTTCGTTTTGGAGGGGGGAGCCTCCCCCGTATACAGGCCGTTTTGCATGCATTTCGAACCGTGGGAAGTGGTCCAAAAGGGAATGGGGGTGGACGTGACTGCTCAACCCGACTTCGAGACTTGTAAGCCGGGTAGCTCAGCCGGGTTTGATCCGGCGGTTCTGCCGACGGTCTCGTCTTCGAGGCGGGTGCCTCCCCCGTGTACAGGCCGATTTTCATGCATTTCCAACGGTGGGAAGAGGTCCAAAAGGGAATGGGGGTGGACGTGACTGCTCAACCCGACTCTGAGGCTTCTAACCCGGATAGCTCAGCCGGGTTTGACCCGGCGGTTCTGCCGACGGTCTCGCCTTCGAGGGGGGAGCCTCCCCCGTGTACAGGCCGATTTTCGTGCATTTCGAACCGTGGGAAGTGGTCTAAAAGTCGATGGGAGTGAACGTGACTACTCAACCCGACTCTGAGGCTTCTAACCCGGGTAGCTCGGCCGGGTTTGACCCGGCGCTTCTGCCGACGGTCTCGTCTTCGAGGCGGGTGCCTCCCCCGTGTACAGGCCGATTTTCATGCATTTGCAACGGTGGGAAGTGGCCCAAAAGGGGATGGGAGTGAATGTGACTGCTCAACCCGACTCTGAGGCTTCTAACCCGGGTAGCTCGGCCGGGTTTGACCCGGCGGTTCTGCCGAAGGTCTCACCTTCGAGGGGGGAGCGCCCACCGTGTACAGGCCGATTTTCATGCATTTCCAACCGTGGGAAGGGGGCCGAAAGGGGATGGGGGTGAATGTGACTGCTCAACCCGACTTTGAGGCATCTAACCCGGGTAGCTCAGCCGGGTTTGACCCGGCGGTTCTGCCGACGGTCTCGTCTTCGAGGCGGCTCCCTCCCCCGTGTACAGGCCGATTTTCATGCATTTGCAACGGTGGGAAGTGGCCCAAAAGGGGATGGGAGTGAATGTGACTGCTCAACCCGACTTTGGCGCTTCCGAGCCGGGTAGCTCAGCCGGGTTTGACCCGGCGGTTCTGCCGACGGTCTCGTCTTCGAGGCGGGTGCCTCCCCCGTGTACAGGCCGATTTTCATGCATTTCGTACCGTGGGAAGTGGTCCAAAAGGGAATGGGGGTGGACGTGACTGCTCATACCGACATCGAGACTTGTAAGCCGTGTAGCTCGGCCGGGTTTGATCCGGCGGGTCTGCCGACGGTCTCGTCTTCGAGAGGGGGGCCTCCCCCGTGTACAGGCCGATTTTCGTGCATTTCCAACGGTGGGAAGAGGTTCAAAAGGGGATGGGGGTGAATGTGACTGCTCAACCCGACTCTGAGGCTTCTAACCCGGGTAGCTCGGCCGGGTTTGACCCGGCGGTTCTGCCGTCGGTCTCGCCTTCGAGAGGGGCGCCTCCCCCGTGTACAGGCCGATTTTCGTGCATTTCAAACCGTGGGAAGCGGTCCAAAAGGGGATGGGAGTGAATGTGACTGCTCATACCGACCTTGGCGCTTCCGACCCGGGTAGCTCGGCCGGGTTTGACCCGGCGGTTCTGCCGACGGCCTCGCCTTCGAGGGGGGAGCGTCCCCCGTGTTCAGGCCGAATTTTGTGCATTTCGAACCGTGGGAAGTTGCCCAAAAGTCGATGGGAGTGAATGTGACTGCTCAACCCGACTTTGGCGCTTCCGAGCCGGGTAGCTCAGCCGGGTTTGACCCGGCGGTTCTGCCGACGGTCTCGTCTTCGAGGCGGGTGCCTCCCCCGTGTACAGGCCGATTTTCATGCATTTCGTACCGTGGGAAGTGGTCCAAAAGGGAATGGGGGTGGACGTGACTGCTCAACCCGACTTTGGCGCTTCCGAGCCGGGTAGCTCAGCCGGGTTTGACCCGGCGGTTCTGCCGACGGTCTCGCCTTCGAGGGCGGACCCTCCCCCGTGTACAGGCCGGTTTTCGTGCATTTCGAACCGTGGGAAGTGATCCAAAAGGGAATGGGGGTGAACGTGACTGCCCAACCCGGCTTTGAGACTTGTAAGCCGGGTAGCTCAGCCGGGTTGGACCCGGCGGTTCTGCCGACGGTCTCGCCTTCGAGGGCGGACCCTCCCCCGTGTACAGGCCGGTTTTCGTGCATTTCGAACCGTGGGAAGTGATCCAAAAGGGAATGGGGGTGAACGTGACTGCCCAACCCGGCTTTGAGACTTGTAAGCCGGGTAGCTCAGCCGGGTTGGACCCGGCGGTTCTGCCGACGGTCTCGACTTCGAGGCGGGTGCCTCCCCCGTGTACAGGCCGATTTTCATGCATTTGCAACGGTGGGAAGTTGCCCAAAAGTCGATGGGAGTGAATGTGACTGCTCAACCCGACTTCGAGACTTGTAAGCCGGGTAGCTCAGCCGGGTTTGACCCGGCGGTTCTGCCGACGGTCTCGCCTTCGAGGGGGGAGCCTCCCCCGTGTACAGGCCGATTTTCGTGCATTTCCAACGGTGGGAACAGGTTCAAAAGGGGATGGGAGTGAATGTGACTGCTCAACCCGACTTTGGCGCTTCCGAGCCGGGTAGCTCAGCCGGGTTTGACCCGGCGGTTCTGCCGACGGTCTCGTCTTCGAGGCGGGTGCCTCCCCCGTGTACAGGCCGATTTTCATGCATTTCGTACCGTGGGAAGTGGTCCAAAAGGGAATGGGGGTGGACGTGACTGCTCATACCGACATTGAGACTTGTAAGCCGTGTAGCTCGGCCGGGTTTGATCCGGCGGGTCTGCCGACGGTCTCGTCTTCGAGGCGGGTGCCTCCCCCGTGTACAGGCCGATTTTCGTGCATTTCGAACCGTGGGAAGTGGTCCAAAAGGGGATGGGGGTGGACGTGACTGCTCAACCCGACTTTGAGGCTTCTAACCCGGATAGCTCAGCCGGGTTTGACCCGGCGGTTCTGCCGACGGTCTCGTCATCGAGGGGGGAGCCTCCCCCGTGTCCAGGCCGATTTTCGTGCATTTCCAACCGTGGGAAGTGGTCCAAAAGGGAATGGGGGTGGACGTGACTGCTCAACCCGGCTTTGAGACTTGTAAGCCGTGTAGCTCAGCCGGGTTTGACCCGGCGGTTCTGCCGACGGTCCCGCCTTCGAGGGCGGACCCTCCCCCGTGTACAGGCCGATTTTCGTGCATTTCCAACGGTGGGAAGAGGTCCAAAAGGGGATGGGAGTGAACGTGACTGCTCAACCCGACTCTGAGGCTTCTAACCCGGGTAGCTCGGCCGGGTTTGACCCGTCGATTCTGCCGATGGTCTCGTTTTGGAGGGGGGAGCCTCCCCCGTGTTCAGTCCGATTTTCGTGCATTTCGAACCGTGGGAAGTGGCCCAAAAGGGGATGGGAGTGAATGTGACTGCTCATACCGACTTTGGCGCTTCCGAGCCTGGTAGCTCAGCCGGGTTTGATCCGGCGGTTCTGCCGACGGTCTCGTCTTCGAGGCGGCTCCCTCCCCCGTGTACAGGCCGATTTACATGCATTTGCAACGGTGGGAAGTTGCCCAAAAGGGGATGGGAGTGAATGTGACTGCTCAACCCGACTTTGGCGCTTCCGAGCCTGGTAGCTCAGCCGGGTTTGACCCGGCGGTTCTGCCGACGGTCTCGTCTTCGAGGCGGCTCCCTCCCCCGTGTACAGGCCGATTTTCGTGCATTTCGAACCGTGGGAAGTGGTCCAAAAGGGAATGGGGGTGGACGTGACTGCTCAACCCGACTCTGAGGCTTCTAACCCGGGTAGCTCGGCCGGGTTTGACCCGTCGATTCAGCCGACGGTTTCGTTTTGGAGGGGGGAGCCTCCCCCGTATACAGGCCGTTTTGCATGCATTTCGAACCGTGGGAAGTGGTCCAAAAGGGAATGGGGGTGGACGTGACTGCTCAACCCGACTTCGAGACTTGTAAGCCGGGTAGCTCAGCCGGGTTTGATCCGGCGGTTCTGCCGACGGTCTCGTCTTCGAGGCGGGTGCCTCCCCCGTGTACAGGCCGATTTTCATGCATTTCCAACGGTGGGAAGAGGTCCAAAAGGGAATGGGGGTGGACGTGACTGCTCAACCCGACTCTGAGGCTTCTAACCCGGATAGCTCAGCCGGGTTTGACCCGGCGGTTCTGCCGACGGTCTCGCCTTCGAGGGGGGAGCCTCCCCCGTGTACAGGCCGATTTTCTTGCATTTCGAACCGTGGGAAGTGGTCTAAAAGTCGATGGGAGTGAACGTGACTACTCAACCCGACTCTGAGGCTTCTAACCCGGGTAGCTCGGCCGGGTTTGACCCGGCGCTTCTGCCGACGGTCTCGTCTTCGAGGCGGGTGCCTCCCCCGTGTACAGGCCGATTTTCATGCATTTGCAACGGTGGGAAGTGGCCCAAAAGGGGATGGGAGTGAATGTGACTGCTCAACCCGACTCTGAGGCTTCTAACCCGGGTAGCTCGGCCGGGTTTGACCCGGCGGTTCTGCCGAAGGTCTCACCTTCGAGGGGGGAGCGCCCACCGTGTACAGGCCGATTTTCATGCATTTCCAACCGTGGGAAGGGGGCCGAAAGGGGATGGGGGTGAATGTGACTGCTCAACCCGACTTTGAGGCATCTAACCCGGGTAGCTCAGCCGGGTTTGACCCGGCGGTTCTGCCGACGGTCTCGTCTTCGAGGCGGCTCCCTCCCCCGTGTACAGGCCGATTTTCATGCATTTGCAACGGTGGGAAGTGGCCCAAAAGGGGATGGGAGTGAATGTGACTGCTCAACCCGACTTTGGCGCTTCCGAGCCGGGTAGCTCAGCCGGGTTTGACCCGGCGGTTCTGCCGACGGTCTCGTCTTCGAGGCGGGTGCCTCCCCCGTGTACAGGCCGATTTTCATGCATTTCGTACCGTGGGAAGTGGTCCAAAAGGGAATGGGGGTGGACGTGACTGCTCATACCGACATCGAGACTTGTAAGCCGTGTAGCTCGGCCGGGTTTGATCCGGCGGGTCTGCCGACGGTCTCGTCTTCGAGAGGGGGGCCTCCCCCGTGTACAGGCCGATTTTCGTGCATTTCCAACGGTGGGAAGAGGTTCATAAGGGGATGGGGGTGAATGTGACTGCTCAACCCGACTCTGAGACTTGTAAGCCGGGTAGCTCAGCCGGGTTTGTTCCGGCGGGTCTGCCGACGGTCTCGTCTTCGAGAGGGGGGCCTCCCCCGTGTACAGGCCGATTTTCGTGCATTTCCAACGGTGGGAACAGGTTCAAAAGGGGATGGGAGTGAATGTGACTGCTCAACCCGACTCTGAGGCTTCTAACCCGGGTAGCTCGGCCGGGTTTGACCCGGCGGTTCTGCCGTCGGTCTCGCCTTCGAGAGGGGGGCCTCCCCCGTGTACAGGCCGATTTCCGTGCATTTCCAACGGTGGGAAGAGGTTCAAAAGGGGATGGGGGTGAATGCGACTGCTCAACCCGACTCTGAGGCTTCTAACCCGGGTAGCCCGGCCGGGTTTGACCCGGCGGGTCTGCCGACGGTCTCGTCTTCGAGGCGGGTGCCTCCCCCGTATACAGGCCGATTTTCATGCATTTCGAACCGTGGGAAGTGGTCCAAAAGGGAATGGGGGTGGACGTGTCTGCTCATACCGACTTTGAGACTTGTAAGCCGGGTAGCTCAGCCGGGTTTGTTCCGGCGGTTCTGCCGACGGTCTCGTCTTCGAGGCGGGTGCCTCCCCCGTGTACAGGCCGATTTTCGTGCATTTGCAACGGTGGGAAGTTGCCCAAAAGTCGATGGGAGTGAATGTGACTGCTCAACCCGACTCTGAGGCTTCTAACCCGGGTAGCTCGGCCGGGTTTGACCCGGCGGTTCTGCCGACGGTCTCGTCTTCGAGGCGGGTGCCTCCCCCGTGTACAGGCCGATTTTCGTGCATTTCGAACCGTGGGAAGTGGTCTAAAAGTCGATGGGAGTGAACGTGACTGCTCAACCCGACTTTGAGACTTGTAAGCCGGGTAGCTCAGCCAGGTTTGACCCGGCGGTTCTGCCGACGGTCTCGCCTTCGAGGGCGGACCCTCCCCCGTGTACAGGCCGGTTTTCGTGCATTTCGAACCGTGGGAAGTGATCCAAAAGGGAATGGGGGTGAACGTGACTGCCCAACCCGGCTTTGAGACTTGTAAGCCGGGTAGCTCAGCCGGGTTGGACCCGGCGGTTCTGCCGACGGTCTCGACTTCGAGGCGGGTGCCTCCCCCGTGTACAGGCCGATTTTCATGCATTTCCAACGGTGGGAAGAGGTCCAAAAGGGAATGGGGGTGGACGTGACTGCTCAACCCGACTCTGAGGCTTCTAACCCGGATAGCTCAGCCGGGTTTGACCCGGCGGTTCTGCCGACGGTCTCGCCTTCGAGGGGGGAGCCTCCCCCGTGTACAGGCCGATTTTCTTGCATTTCGAACCGTGGGAAGTGGTCTAAAAGTCGATGGGAGTGAACGTGACTACTCAACCCGACTCTGAGGCTTCTAACCCGGGTAGCTCGGCCGGGTTTGACCCGGCGCTTCTGCCGACGGTCTCGTCTTCGAGGCGGGTGCCTCCCCCGTGTACAGGCCGATTTTCATGCATTTGCAACGGTGGGAAGTGGCCCAAAAGGGGATGGGAGTGAATGTGACTGCTCAACCCGACTCTGAGGCTTCTAACCCGGGTAGCTCGGCCGGGTTTGACCCGGCGGTTCTGCCGAAGGTCTCACCTTCGAGGGGGGAGCGCCCACCGTGTACAGGCCGATTTTCATGCATTTCCAACCGTGGGAAGGGGGCCGAAAGGGGATGGGGGTGAATGTGACTGCTCAACCCGACTTTGAGGCATCTAACCCGGGTAGCTCAGCCGGGTTTGACCCGGCGGTTCTGCCGACGGTCTCGTCTTCGAGGCGGCTCCCTCCCCCGTGTACAGGCCGATTTTCATGCATTTGCAACGGTGGGAAGTGGCCCAAAAGGGGATGGGAGTGAATGTGACTGCTCAACCCGACTTTGGCGCTTCCGAGCCGGGTAGCTCAGCCGGGTTTGACCCGGCGGTTCTGCCGACGGTCTCGTCTTCGAGGCGGGTGCCTCCCCCGTGTACAGGCCGATTTTCATGCATTTCGTACCGTGGGAAGTGGTCCAAAAGGGAATGGGGGTGGACGTGACTGCTCATACCGACATCGAGACTTGTAAGCCGTGTAGCTCGGCCGGGTTTGATCCGGCGGGTCTGCCGACGGTCTCGTCTTCGAGAGGGGGGCCTCCCCCGTGTACAGGCCGATTTTCGTGCATTTCCAACGGTGGGAAGAGGTTCATAAGGGGATGGGGGTGAATGTGACTGCTCAACCCGACTCTGAGACTTGTAAGCCGGGTAGCTCAGCCGGGTTTGTTCCGGCGGGTCTGCCGACGGTCTCGTCTTCGAGAGGGGGGCCTCCCCCGTGTACAGGCCGATTTTCGTGCATTTCCAACGGTGGTAACAGGTTCAAAAGGGGATGGGAGTGAATGTGACTGCTCAACCCGACTCTGAGGCTTCTAACCCGGGTAGCTCGGCCGGGTTTGACCCGGCGGTTCTGCCGTCGGTCTCGCCTTCGAGAGGGGGGCCTCCCCCGTGTACAGGCCGATTTCCGTGCATTTCCAACGGTGGGAAGAGGTTCAAAAGGGGATGGGGGTGAATGCGACTGCTCAACCCGACTCTGAGGCTTCTAACCCGGGTAGCCCGGCCGGGTTTGACCCGGCGGGTCTGCCGACGGTCTCGTCTTCGAGGCGGGTGCCTCCCCCGTATACAGGCCGATTTTCATGCATTTCGAACCGTGGGAAGTGGTCCAAAAGGGAATGGGGGTGGACGTGTCTGCTCATACCGACTTTGAGACTTGTAAGCCGGGTAGCTCAGCCGGGTTTGTTCCGGCGGTTCTGCCGACGGTCTCGTCTTCGAGGCGGGTGCCTCCCCCGTGTACAGGCCGATTTTCGTGCATTTGCAACGGTGGGAAGTTGCCCAAAAGTCGATGGGAGTGAATGTGACTGCTCAACCCGACTCTGAGGCTTCTAACCCGGGTAGCTCGGCCGGGTTTGACCCGGCGGTTCTGCCGACGGTCTCGTCTTCGAGGCGGGTGCCTCCCCCGTGTACAGGCCGATTTTCGTGCATTTCGAACCGTGGGAAGTGGTCTAAAAGTCGATGGGAGTGAACGTGACTGCTCAACCCGACTTTGAGACTTGTAAGCCGGGTAGCTCAGCCAGGTTTGACCCGGCGGTTCTGCCGACGGTCTCGCCTTCGAGGGCGGACCCTCCCCCGTGTACAGGCCGGTTTTCGTGCATTTCGAACCGTGGGAAGTGATCCAAAAGGGAATGGGGGTGAACGTGACTGCCCAACCCGGCTTTGAGACTTGTAAGCCGGGTAGCTCAGCCGGGTTGGACCCGGCGGTTCTGCCGACGGTCTCGACTTCGAGGCGGGTGCCTCCCCCGTGTACAGGCCGATTTTCATGCATTTGCAACGGTGGGAAGTTGCCCAAAAGTCGATGGGAGTGAATGTGACTGCTCAACCCGACTTCGAGACTTGTAAGCCGGGTAGCTCAGCCGGGTTTGACCCGGCGGTTCTGCCGACGGTCTCGCCTTCGAGGGGGGAGCCTCCCCCGTGTACAGGCCGATTTTCGTGCATTTCCAACGGTGGGAACAGGTTCAAAAGGGGATGGGAGTGATTGTGACTGCTCAACCCGACTCTAGGGCTTCTAACCCGGGTAGCCCGGCCGGGTTTGACCCGGCGGTTCTGCCGACGGTCTCGTCTTCGAGGCGGGTGCCTCCCCCGTGTACAGGCCGATTTTCGTGCATTTCGAACCGTGGGAAGTGGTCCAAAAGGGAATGGGGGTGGACGTGTCTGCTCATACCGACTTTGAGACTTGTAAGCCGGGTAGCTCAGCCGGGTTTGATCCGGCGGTTCTGCCGACGGTCTCGCCTTCGAGGGGGGAGCCTCCCCCGTGTTCAGTCCGATTTCCATGCATTTCCAACCGTGGGAAGTTGCCCAAAAGGGGATGGGAGTGAATGTGACTGCTCAACCCGACTTTGGCGCTTCCGAGCCGGGTAGCTCAGCCGGGTTTGACCCGGCGGTTCTGCCGACGGTCTCGTCTTCGAGGCGGGTGCCTCCCCCGTGTACAGGCCGATTTTCATGCATTTGGAACCGTGGGAAGTGGTCCAAAAGGGAATGGGGGTGGACGTGACTGCTCATACCGACTTTGAGACTTGTAAGCCGGGTAGCTCAGCCGGGTTTGACCCGGCGGTTCTGCCGACGGTCTCGCCTTCGAGGGGGGAGCCTCCCCCGTGTTCAGTCCGATTTTCGTGCATTTCCCACGGTGGGAAATGGTATCTTTCATTACGGGGACAAGGGTCTGAAGCGGTGAAGTCAGTAACCGGCATAGTTAAGGAAAGGGTTCGAATTTTCTCAACAGTACGAAAAAAGTGAGCAGGGAAGCTAGAGAAGGTGTCAGTGAGTCCCAAACGAGTGAACCGCAAAACTTAGGGAAATGCCCGAAAGCGTTTTAAAGGGTGAAATCGGGAACGAGGAAATGATGGGAAAGTGCCTGAAAGTGCTAAATGAGTAAACAGAAAAACGAAGAAAAATGTTTGAAAAGAAGAAGTGAGTAACCAGGAAAACTTAGAAAAATGTTCAAAACGAAGAAATCAGTAACCAGGAAAACTTAGAAAAATGATCAAAAAGAAGAAATGAGTAACCAGGAAAACTTAGAAAAATGTTTAAAAAGAAGAAATCAGTAACCAGAAAAACTGCGAAAAATGTTTAAAAAGAAGAAATGAGTAACCAGAAAAACTTAGAAAAATGTTTAAAAAGAAGAAATCAGTAACCAGGAAAACTTAGAAAAATGTTTAAAAAGAAGAAATCAGTAACCAGGAAAACTTAGAAAAATGTTTAAAAAGAAGAAATCAGTAACCAGGAAAACTTAGAAAAATGTTATAAAAGAAGAAGTGAGTAACCAGAAAAACTTAGAAAAATGTTTAAAAAGAAGAAATCAGTAACCAGAAAAACTTAGAAAAATGTTTAAAAAGAAGAAATCAGTAACCAGAAAAACTGCGAAAAATGTTTAAAAAGAAGAAATCAGTAACCAGGAAAACTTAGAAAAATGTTTAAAAAGAAGAAATCAGTAACCAGAAAAACTTAGAAAAATGTTTCAAAAGAAGAAGTGAGTAACCAGAAAAACTTAGAAAAATGTTTAAAAAGAAGAAGTGAGTAACCAGAAAAACTTAGAAAAATGTTTAAAAAGAAGAAATCAGTAACCAGGAAAACTTAGAAAAATGTTTAAAAAGAAGAAGTGAGTAACCAGAAAAACTTAGAAAAATGTTTAAAAAGAAGAAATCAGTAACCAGGAAAACTTAGAAAAATGTTTAAAAAGAAGAAATCAGTAACCAGAAAAACTGCGAAAAATGTTTAAAAAGAAGAAATCAGTAACCAGGAAAACTTAGAAAAATGTTTAAAAAGAAGAAATCAGTAACCAGAAAAACTTAGAAAAATGTTTCAAAAGAAGAAGTGAGTAACCAGAAAAACTTAGAAAAATGTTTAAAAAGAAGAAGTGAGTAACCAGAAAAACTTAGAAAAATGTTTAAAAAGAAGAAATCAGTAACCAGAAAAACTTAGAAAAATGTTTAAAAAGAAGAAATCAGTAACCAGAAAAACTGCGAAAAATGTTTAAAAAGAAGAAATCAGTAACCAGGAAAACTTAGAAAAATGTTTAAAAAGAAGAAATCAGTAACCAGAAAAACTGCGAAAAATGTTTAAAAAGAAGAAATCAGTAACCAGAAAAACTTAGAAAAATGTTTAAAAAGAAGAAGTGAGTAACCAGAAAAACTTAGAAAAATGTTTAAAAAGAAGAAATCAGTAACCAGAAAAACGGCGAAAAATGTTTAAAAAGAAGAAATCAGTAACCAGACAAACTGCGAAAAATGTTTAAAAAGAAGAAATCAGTAACCAGAAAAACTTAGAAAAATGTTTAAAAAGAAGAAATCAGTAACCAGAAAAACTTAGAAAAATGTTTCAAAAGAAGAAGTGAGTAACCAGAAAAACTTAGAAAAATGTTTAAAAAGAAGAAGTGAGTAACCAGAAAAACTTAGAAAAATGTTTAAAAAGAAGAAATCAGTAACCAGAAAAACTTAGAAAAATGTTTAAAAAGAAGAAATCAGTAACCAGAAAAACTGCGAAAAATGTTTAAAAAGAAGAAATCAGTAACCAGGAAAACTTAGAAAAATGTTTAAAAAGAAGAAATCAGTAACCAGAAAAACTGCGAAAAATGTTTAAAAAGAAGAAATGAGTAACCAGGAAAACTTAGAAAAATGTTTAAAAAGAAGAAGTGAGTAACCAGAAAAACTTAGAAAAATGTTTAAAAAGAAGAAATCAGTAACCAGACAAACTTAGAAAAATGTTTAAAAAGAAGAAATCATTAACCAGACAAACTGCGAAAAATGTTTAAAAAGAAGAAATCAGTAACCAGAAAAACTTAGAAAAATGTTTAAAAAGAAGAAATCAGTAACCAGAAAAACTTAGAAAAATGTTTAAAAAGAAGAAATCAGTAACCAGGAAAACTTAGAAAAATGTTTAAAAAGAAGAAGTGAGTAACCAGAAAAACTTAGAAAAATGTTTAAAAAGAAGAAATCAGTAACCAGAAAAACGGCGAAAAATGTTTAAAAAGAAGAAATCAGTAACCAGACAAACTGCGAAAAATGTTTAAAAAGAAGAAGTCAGTAACCAGAAAAACTTAGAAAAATGTTTAAAAAGAAGAAATGAGTAACCAGAAAAACTTAGAAAAATGTTTAAAAAGAAGAAATCAGTAACCAGAAAAACTTAGAAAAATGTTTAAAAAGAAGAAGTGAGTAACCAGGAAAACTTAGAAAAATGTTTAAAAAGAAGAAATGAGTAACCAGAAAAACTTAGAAAAATGTTTAAAAAGAAGAAATCAGTAACCAGAAAAACTTAGAAAAATGTTTAAAAAGAAGAAATGAGTAACCAGAAAAACTTAGAAAAATGTTTAAAAAGAAGAAATCAGTAACCAGAAAAACGGCGAAAAATGTTTAAAAAGAAGAAATCAGTAACCAGAAAAACTTAGAAAAATGTTTAAAAAGAAGAAGTGAGTAACCAGAAAAACTTAGAAAAATGTTTAAAAAGAAGAAATCAGTAACCAGAAAAACTTAGAAAAATGTTTAAAAAGAAGAAATCAGTAACCAGAAAAACTTAGAAAAATGTTTAAAAAGAAGAAATGAGTAACCAGAAAAACTTAGAAAAATGTTTAAAAAGAAGAAATCAGTAACCAGAAAAACGGCGAAAAATGTTTAAAAAGAAGAAATCAGTAACCAGAAAAACGGCGAAAAATGTTTAAAAAGAAGAAATCAGTAACCAGACAAACTGCGAAAAATGTTTAAAAAGAAGAAATCAGTAACCAGAAAAACTTAGAAAAATGTTTAAAAAGAAGAAATCAGTAACCAGGAAAACTTGGAAAAAAACACTTAGAAAAATTTTCAGCAAAGTGTGAAAAATATTCTAAGTGTCAGCGGAGGAAAATGCTGCAGCATCGGGAAAGATTCGCAAACTTACACCGAACATGTGCTCCGAAGTGCCGGAGGAATTGGGTGAATTGAGCCCGGCAAATGGCCAGCTGTCGTTTTGTGCCTGCAGCCCGAAAACTTTAACTTTGTCTGTCGCGGAAGTCCGGACCGAGAAAAATCCAAACGGTTTTGACCGGACCGAGTTCCAGACCGATGCAGTCAAATTTGGAATTCAGACCCATTCAGTGCCACTTGTAGTTTTTCCGCAGTGAGGTTGGCGGGGTACCCGGAGATATATGGGAACACGATTTTTAGAACAAAATGGCGGCGCGGGACCGTTCTGAAAGGCATCCGAAAAACGGTTCCACGGGCATAGCACTTTAATGACAGGTATGAGTGCATGCCGGAGAGCTCTTGGAAGTCGAATTTTTGACACTTTGTCAATTTTTTGACAGATTTGACAAACTCTTTCTGTCTGTTCTAAGAGTCAGTCAGAGACTTGTGCGGCGGTCTTTTGACACTATTGGAGGGCGGGCAAACCCCACGTTGACTCCGGCCGTCCCTCCACAGGCGCTCGTGTCCAAAATGAAGGCGAGAGACGCGAGTGGCCTGGTTCCCTTGGGTGTTGCCAAGAAGGCTGCGGGCTGACCGTTGCCTGAGCACTCCCTAAAGCCTCTTGTGATGAGAGCAGACCTCGCCTGCCGCACGACCGGCTCTGGGAGTCGTTGGGCCGCTATTTGTGAATAGTCTGGTCCTCCTCTGCCACCCGGACAAGCGCGATGGCTCTGCCGCCCTGCGGTGCTCGTCACCCAGGTTTGGGGAACACGATACTCGTAACAAAAATAAAAGGCGGCTCGGGACCTGCAGGCGAAAGGGGTCCCGTGGTGCTAAGCACGTCGACTTCGGGTCTCGGTGCAAGCCGGAGAGCTCACGGAAGTCTAAAGTTTTCGGCACGTGGTCGAATCTTTTCAAAGGCTTACCCGGCTCTTTCCGTCCATTCTGAGAGTAAGTCAGAGGCCGGTGCGGAGGTCTCTTGACAATCGGAGGGGGTGGTGGCCCTCCGCAGGCGCTCGTGTCGAAAATGAAGGCGAGAGACGCGAGTGGCCTGGTTCCCCTGGGTGTTGCCAGGAAGGCTGCGGGCTGACCCTTGCCTGAGCACTCCCTAAAGCCTCTTGTGATGAGAGCAGACCTCGCGCGCCGCACGACCGGCTCTGGGAGTCGTTGGGCCGCTATCTGTGAATAGTCGGGTCCTCCTCTGCCACCCGGCCAAGTGCGATGGCTCTGCCGCCCTGCGGTGCTCGTCACGCAGGTATGGGGCACACGATGCTCGTAACAGCAAATAAAGGCGGCTCGGGACCTGCAGGCGAAAGGGGTCCCGTGGTGCTTAGCACGTCGACTTCGGGTCTCGGTGCAAGCCGGAGAGCTCACGGAAGTCTAAAGTTTTCGGCACGTGGTCGAATCTTTTGAAAGGCTTACCCGGCTCTTTCCGTCCATTCTGAGAGTCAGTCAGAGGCCGGTGCGGCGGTCTATTGACGACCGGAGGCTCCCATGGGTGTTGCGATGAGGGTGGAGGGCACAGAACCTTGCCTTAGCACTCCCTAATAAAGCCTCTTGTGAAGAGAGCAGACCTCGCGCGCCGCACGACCGGCTCTGGGAGTCGTTGGGCCGCTATCTGTGAATAGTCGGGTCCTCCTCTGCCACCCGGCCAAGTGCGATGGCTCTGCCGCCCTGCGGTGCTCGTCACGCAGGTATGGGGCACACGATGCTCGTAACAGCAAATAAAGGCGGCTCGGGACCTGCAGGCGAAAGGGGTCCCGTGGTGCTTCGCACGTCGACTTCGGGTCTCGGTGCAAGCCGGAGAGCTCACGGAAGTCTAAAGTTTTCGGCACGTGGTCGAATCTTTTGAAAGGCTTACCCGGCTCTTTCCGTCCATTCTGAGAGTCAGTCAGAGGCCGGTGCGGCGGTCTATTGACGACCGGAGGCTCCCATGGGTGTTGCGATGAGGGTGGAGGGCACAGAACCTTGCCTTAGCACTCCCTAATAAAGCCTCTTGTGAAGAGAGCAGACCTCGCGCGCCGCACGACCGGCTCTGGGAGTCGTTGGGCCGCTATCTGTGAATAGTCGGGTCCTCCTCTGCCACCCGGCCAAGTGCGATGGCTCTGCCGCCCTGCGGTGCTCGTCACGCAGGTATGGGGCACACGATGCTCGTAACAGCAAATAAAGGCGGCTCGGGACCTGCAGGCGAAAGGGGTCCCGTGGTGCTTAGCACGTCGACTTCGGGTCTCGGTGCAAGCCGGAGAGCTCACGGAAGTCTAAAGTTTTCGGCACGTGGTCGAATCTTTTGAAAGGCTTACCCGGCTCTTTCCGTCCATTCTGAGAGTCAGTCAGAGGCCGGTGCGGCGGTCTATTGACGACCGGAGGCTCCCATGGGTGTTGCGATGAGGGTGGAGGGCACAGAACCTTGCCTTAGCACTCCCTAATAAAGCCTCTTGTGAAGAGAGCAGACCTCGCGCGCCGCACGACCGGCTCTGGGAGTCGTTGGGCCGCTATCTGTGAATAGTCGGGTCCTCCTCTGCCACCCGGCCAAGTGCGATGGCTCTGCCGCCCTGCGGTGCTCGTCACGCAGGTATGGGGCACACGATGCTCGTAACAGCAAATAAAGGCGGCTCGGGACCTGCAGGCGAAAGGGGTCCCGTGGTGCTTAGCACGTCGACTTCGGGTCTCGGTGCAAGCCGGAGAGCTCACGGAAGTCTAAAGTTTTCGGCACGTGGTCGAATCTTTTGAAAGGCTTACCCGGCTCTTTCCGTCCATTCTGAGAGTCAGTCAGAGGCCGGTGCGGCGGTCTATTGACGACCGGAGGCTCCCATGGGTGTTGCGATGAGGGTGGAGGGCACAGAACCTTGCCTTAGCACTCCCTAATAAAGCCTCTTGTGAAGAGAGCAGACCTCGCGCGCCGCACGACCGGCTCTGGGAGTCGTTGGGCCGCTATCTGTGAATAGTCTGGTCCTCCTCTGCCACCCGGCTAAGTGCGATGGCTCTGCCGCCCTGCGGTGCTCGTCACCCAGGATTCCAACCCGGACCTGCGAGCGTGGTGCGAGGGGCGACCTCGCTGCGGTCCACACCTCGATCGATCTGGCGCGGACCGTCCGGTGTGGGAGGTCCCTTGGCGGGCCAGCTTTCCTGATAAGGGGCTGGTGCTCCAGGCCGAGTGGTTCTTCCCCGTTCACCCCGGACGCGTCCACCACGAAAAGAAATTAAGAGGAGAGCACGGCAGGGTGGGGAGAGTTGGCACCCCCCTGCCTCCGAATTGTGCGTTCACCCCCGTTGCGAGGTGAAGCCGAGAAGCCGCAGCTTTGCCGAGGCAGTGGTGTGAAATCGAGCGTTTGGGTTGCGAGTCCCGGTAACGTGCTTGCCCGCGCACTGCCCTCGCTCCTGGAGCGAGGCTTTATGTGGGGGGCACTTGCCGTCTCTCCGTTTTCCCTTGCGTGTCGGAATTCCATTTCTCTCAGCACTGTGGTTGCGAGGCGGGGAGAGGAGCCAGGGAGGTGGAGCTCCCACTCTCTCCTCTGAGCTCGCGCGCACACGGCTGGTTTCGGCTGGCGTGTGCTCTCACACCCTTTCATCGGCGAGGGTGAAGCTCCGTCTGACCCGTCGGTAC
>NW_027310366.1:55750-70750 GCF_047496795.1 Chiloscyllium punctatum
TGCCGAAAACTTTAGACTTCCGTGAGCTCTCCGGCTTGCACCGAGACCCGAAGTCGACGTGCGAAGCACCACGGGACCCCTTTCGCCTGCAGGTCCCGAGCCGCCTTTATTTGCTGTTACGAGCATCGTGTGCCCCATACCTGCGTGACGAGCACCGCAGGGCGGCAGAGCCATCGCACTTGGCCGGGTGGCAGAGGAGGACCCGACTATTCACAGATAGCGGCCCAACGACTCCCAGAGCCGGTCGTGCGGCGCGCGAGGTCTGCTCTCTTCACAAGAGGCTTTATTAGGGAGTGCTAAGGCAAGGTTCTGTGCCCTCCACCCTCATCGCAACACCCATGGGAGCCTCCGGTCGTCAATAGACCGCCGCACCGGCCTCTGACTGACTCTCAGAATGGACGGAAAGAGCCGGGTAAGCCTTTCAAAAGATTCGACCACGTGCCGAAAACTTTAGACTTCCGTGAGCTCTCCGGCTTGCACCGAGACCCGAAGTCGACGTGCGAAGCACCACGGGACCCCTTTCGCCTGCAGGTCCCGAGCCGCCTTTATTTGCTGTTACGAGCATCGTGTGCCCCATACCTGCGTGACGAGCACCGCAGGGCGGCAGAGCCATCGCACTTGGCCGGGTGGCAGAGGAGGACCCGACTATTCACAGATAGCGGCCCAACGACTCCCAGAGCCGGTCGTGCGGCGCGCGAGGTCTGCTCTCTTCACAAGAGGCTTTATTAGGGAGTGCTAAGGCAAGGTTCTGTGCCCTCCACCCTCATCGCAACACCCATGGGAGCCTCCGGTCGTCAATAGACCGCCGCACCGGCCTCTGACTGACTCTCAGAATGGACGGAAAGAGCCGGGTAAGCCTTTCAAAAGATTCGACCACGTGCCGAAAACTTTAGACTTCCGTGAGCTCTCCGGCTTGCACCGAGACCCGAAGTCGACGTGCTAAGCACCACGGGACCCCTTTCGCCTGCAGGTCCCGAGCCGCCTTTATTTGCTGTTACGAGCATCGTGTGCCCCATACCTGCGTGACGAGCACCGCAGGGCGGCAGAGCCATCGCACTTGGCCGGGTGGCAGAGGAGGACCAGACTATTCACAGATAGCGGCCCAACGACTCCCAGAGCCGGTCGTGCGGCGCGCGAGGTCTGCTCTCATCACAAGAGGCTTTAGGGAGTGCTCAGGCAAGGGTCAGCCCGCAGCCTTCCTGGCAACACCCAGGGGAACCAGGCCACTCGCGTCTCTCGCCTTCATTTTCGACACGAGCGCCTGCGGAGGGCCACCACCCCCTCCGATTGTCAAGAGACCTCCGCACCGGCCTCTGACTTACTCTCAGAATGGACGGAAAGAGCCGGGTAAGCCTTTGAAAAGATTCGACCACGTGCCGAAAACTTTAGACTTCCGTGAGCTCTCCGGCTTGCACCGAGACCCGAAGTCGACGTGCTTAGCACCACGGGACCCCTTTCGCCTGCAGGTCCCGAGCCGCCTTTTATTTTTGTTACGAGTATCGTGTTCCCCAAACCTGGGTGACGAGCACCGCAGGGCGGCAGAGCCATCGCGCTTGTCCGGGTGGCAGAGGAGGACCAGACTATTCACAAATAGCGGCCCAACGACTCCCAGAGCCGGTCGTGCGGCAGGCGAGGTCTGCTCTCATCACAAGAGGCTTTAGGGAGTGCTCAGGCAACGGTCAGCCCGCAGCCTTCTTGGCAACACCCAAGGGAACCAGGCCACTCGCGTCTCTCGCCTTCATTTTGGACACGAGCGCCTGTGGAGGGACGGCCGGAGTCAACGTGGGGTTTGCCCGCCCTCCAATAGTGTCAAAAGACCGCCGCACAAGTCTCTGACTGACTCTTAGAACAGACAGAAAGAGTTTGTCAAATCTGTCAAAAAATTGACAAAGTGTCAAAAATTCGACTTCCAAGAGCTCTCCGGCATGCACTCATACCTGTCATTAAAGTGCTATGCCCGTGGAACCGTTTTTCGGATGCCTTTCAGAACGGTCCCGCGCCGCCATTTTGTTCTAAAAATCGTGTTCCCATATATCTCCGGGTACCCCGCCAACCTCACTGCGGAAAAACTACAAGTGGCACTGAATGGGTCTGAATTCCAAATTTGACTGCATCGGTCTGGAACTCGGTCCGGTCAAAACCGTTTGGATTTTTCTCGGTCCGGACTTCCGCGACAGACAAAGTTAAAGTTTTCGGGCTGCAGGCACAAAACGACAGCTGGCCATTTGCCGGGCTCAATTCACCCAATTCCTCCGGCACTTCGGAGCACATGTTCGGTGTAAGTTTGCGAATCTTTCCCGATGCTGCAGCATTTTCCTCCGCTGACACTTAGAATATTTTTCACACTTTGCTGAAAATTTTTCTAAGTGTTTTTTTCCAAGTTTTCCTGGTTACTGATTTCTTCTTTTTAAACATTTTTCTAAGTTTTTCTGGTTACTGATTTCTTCTTTTTAAACATTTTTCGCAGTTTGTCTGGTTACTGATTTCTTCTTTTTAAACATTTTTCGCCGTTTTTCTGGTTACTGATTTCTTCTTTTTAAACATTTTTCGCCGTTTTTCTGGTTACTGATTTCTTCTTTTTAAACATTTTTCTAAGTTTTTCTGGTTACTCATTTCTTCTTTTTAAACATTTTTCTAAGTTTTTCTGGTTACTGATTTCTTCTTTTTAAACATTTTTCTAAGTTTTTCTGGTTACTCATTTCTTCTTTTTAAACATTTTTCTAAGTTTTTCTGGTTACTCACTTCTTCTTTTTAAACATTTTTCGCCGTTTTTCTGGTTACTGATTTCTTCTTTTTAAACATTTTTCTAAGTTTTTCTGGTTACTCATTTCTTCTTTTTAAACATTTTTCTAAGTTTTTCTGGTTACTCATTTCTTCTTTTTAAACATTTTTCTAAGTTTTTCTGGTTACTGATTTCTTCTTTTTAAACATTTTTCTAAGTTTTTCTGGTTACTGATTTCTTCTTTTTAAACATTTTTCTAAGTTTTCCTGGTTACTCATTTCTTCTTTTTAAACATTTTTCTAAGTTTTCCTGGTTACTCATTTCTTCTTTTTAAACATTTTTCTAAGTTTTCCTGGTTACTGATTTCTTCTTTTTAAACATTTTTCGCAGTTTTTCTGGTTACTGATTTCTTCTTTTTAAACATTTTTTCGCAGTTTGTCTGGTTACTGATTTCTTCTTTTTAAACATTTTTCGCCGTTTTTCTGGTTACTGATTTCTTCTTTTTAAACATTTTTCGCCGTTTTTCTGGTTACTGATTTCTTCTTTTTAAGCATTTTTCTAAGTTTTTCTGGTTACTCATTTCTTCTTTTTAAACATTTTTCTAAGTTTTTCTGGTTACTGATTTCTTCTTTTTAAACATTTTTCTAAGTTTTTCTGGTTACTCATTTCTTCTTTTTAAACATTTTTCTAAGTTTTTCTGGTTACTCACTTCTTCTTTTTAAACATTTTTCTAAGTTTTTCTGGTTACTGATTTCTTCTTTTTAAACATTTTTCGCCGTTTTTCTGGTTACTGATTTCTTCTTTTTAAACATTTTTCTAAGTTTTTCTGGTTACTCATTTCTTCTTTTTAAACATTTTTCTAAGTTTTTCTGGTTACTGATTTCTTCTTTTTAAACATTTTTCTAAGTTTTCCTGGTTACTGATTTCTTCTTTTTAAACATTTTTCGCAGTTTTTCTGGTTACTGATTTCTTCTTTTTAAACATTTTTCTAAGTTTTCCTGGTTACTGATTTCTTCTTTTTAAACATTTTTCGCAGTTTTTCTGGTTACTGATTTCTTCTTTTTAAACATTTTTCTAAGTTTTTCTGGTTACTGATTTCTTCTTTTTAAACATTTTTCTAAGTTTTTCTGGTTACTCACTTCTTCTTTTTAAACATTTTTCTAAGTTTTCCTGGTTACTGATTTCTTCTTTTTAAACATTTTTCGCAGTTTGTCTGGTTACTGATTTCTTCTTTTTAAACATTTTTCGCAGTTTTTCTGGTTACTGATTTCTTCTTTTTAAACATTTTTCTAAGTTTTTCTGGTTACTCACTTCTTCTTTTATAACATTTTTCTAAGTTTTCCTGGTTACTGATTTCTTCTTTTTAAACATTTTTCTAAGTTTTCCTGGTTACTGATTTCTTCTTTTTAAACATTTTTCTAAGTTTTCCTGGTTACTGATTTCTTCTTTTTAAACATTTTTCTAAGTTTTTCTGGTTACTCATTTCTTCTTTTTAAACATTTTTCGCAGTTTTTCTGGTTACTGATTTCTTCTTTTTAAACATTTTCCTAAGTTTTCCTGGTTACTGATTTCTTCTTTTTAAACATTTTTCTAAGTTTTCCTGGTTACTCATTTCTTCTTTTTGATCATTTTTCTAAGTTTTCCTGGTTACTGATTTCTTCGTTTTGAACATTTTTCTAAGTTTTCCTGGTTACTCACTTCTTCTTTTCAAACATTTTTCTTCGTTTTTCTGTTTACTCATTTAGCACTTTCAGGCACTTTCCCATCATTTCCTCGTTCCCGATTTCACCCTTTAAAACGCTTTCGGGCATTTCCCTAAGTTTTGCGGTTCACTCGTTTGGGACTCACTGACACCTTCTCTAGCTTCCCTGCTCACTTTTTTCGTACTGTTGAGAAAATTCGAACCCTTTCCTTAACTATGCCGGTTACTGACTTCACCGCTTCAGACCCTTGTCCCCGTAATGAAAGATACCATTTCCCACCGTGGGAAATGCACGAAAATCGGACTGAACACGGGGGAGGCTCCCCCCTCGAAGGCGAGACCGTCGGCAGAACCGCCGGGTCAAACCCGGCCGAGCTACCCGGCTTACAAGTCTCAAAGTCGGTATGAGCAGTCACGTCCACCCCCATTCCCTTTTGGACCACTTCCCACGGTTCCAAATGCATGAAAATCGGCCTGTACACGGGGGAGGCACCCGCCTCGAAGACGAGACCGTCGGCAGAACCGCCGGGTCAAACCCGGCTGAGCTACCCGGCTCGGAAGCGCCAAAGTCGGGTTGAGCAGTCACATTCACTCCCATCGACGTTTGGACCACTTCCCACGGTTCGAAATGCACGGAAATCGGCCTGTACACGGGGGAGGCACCCGCCTCGAAGAGGAGACTGTCGGCAGAACCGCCGGGTCAAACCCGGCTGTGCTAACCGGCTCGGAAGCGCCAAAGTCGGGTTGAGCAGTCACATTCACTCCCATCCCCTTTTGGGCAACTTCCCACGGTTGGAAATGCATGGAAATCGGACTGAACACGGGGGAGGCTCCCCCCTCGAAGGCGAGACCGTCGGCAGAACCGCAGGATCAAACCCGGCTGAGCTACCCGGCTTACAAGTCTCAAAGTCGGTATGAGCAGACACGTCCACCCCCATTCCCTTTTGGACCACTTCCCACGGTTCGAAATGCATGAAAATCGGCCTGTATACGGGGGAGGCACCCGCCTCGAAGACGAGACCGTCGGCAGACCCGCCGGGTCAAACCCGGCTGAGCTACCCGGCTCGGAAGCGCCAAAGTCGGGTTGAGCAGTCACATTCACTCCCATCCCCTTTTGGACCACTTCCCACGGTTCGAAATGCACGAAAATCGGCCTGTACACGGGGGAGGCACCCGCCTCGAAGACGAGACCGTCGGCAGAACCGCCGGAACAAACCCGGCTGAGCTACCCGGCTTACAAGTCTCAAAGTCGGTATGAGCAGACACGTCCACCCCCATTCCCTTTTGGACCACTTCCCACGGTTCGAAATGCATGAAAATCGGCCTGTATACGGGGGAGGCACCCGCCTCGAAGACGAGACCGTCGGCAGACCCGCCGGGTCAAACCCGGCTGAGCTACCCGGCTCGGAAGCGCCAAAGTCGGGTTGAGCAGTCACATTCACTCCCATCCCCTTTTGAACCTCTTCCCACCGTTGGAAATGCACGAAAATCGGCCTGTACACGGGGGAGGCTCCCCCCTCGAAGGCGAGACCGTCGGCAGAACCGCCGGGTCAAACCCGGCTGAGCTACCCGGCTTACAAGTCTCGAAGTCGGGTTGAGCAGTCACATTCACTCCCATCGACTTTTGGGCAACTTCCCACCGTTGCAAATGCATGAAAATCGGCCTGTACACGGGGGAGGCACCCGCCTCGAAGTCGAGACCGTCGGCAGAACCGCCGGGTCCAACCCGGCTGAGCTACCCGGCTTACAAGTCTCAAAGCCGGGTTGGGCAGTCACGTTCACCCCCATTCCCTTTTGGATCACTTCCCACGGTTCGAAATGCACGAAAACCGGCCTGTACACGGGGGAGGGTCCGCCCTCGAAGGCGAGACCGTCGGCAGAACCGCCGGGTCAAACCTGGCTGAGCTACCCGGCTTACAAGTCTCAAAGTCGGGTTGAGCAGTCACGTTCACTCCCATCGACTTTTAGACCACTTCCCACGGTTCGAAATGCACGAAAATCGGCCTGTACACGGGGGAGGCACCCGCCTCGAAGACGAGACCGTCGGCAGAACCGCCGGGTCAAACCCGGCCGAGCTACCCGGGTTAGAAGCCTCAGAGTCGGGTTGAGCAGTCACGTTCACTCCCATCGACTTTTAGACCACTTCCCACGGTTGGAAATGCACGAAAATCGGCCTGTACACGGGGGTGGCATCCGCCTCGAAGACGAGACCGTCGGCAGAACCGCCGGGTCAAACCCGGCTGAGCTACCCGGCTTACAAGTCTCAAAGTCGGGTTGAGCAGTCACATTCACTCCCATCGACTTTTGGGCAACTTCCCACGGTTCGAAATGCACAAGATTCGGCCTGAACACGGGGGACGCTCCCCCCTCGAAGGCGAGACCGTCGGCAGAACCGCCGGGTCAAACCCGGCTGAGCTACCCGGCTCGGAAGCGCCAAAGTCGGTATGAGCAGTCACGTTCACTCCCATCCCCTTTTGGACCGCTTCCCACGGTACGAAATGCATGAAAATCGGCCTGTACACGGGGGAGGCACCCGCCTCGAAGACGAGACCGTCGGCAGAACCGCCGGGTCCAACCCGGCTGAGCTACCCGGCTTACAAGTCTCAAAGTCGGGTTGAGCAGTCACATTCACTCCCATCGACTTTTGGGCAACTTCCCACGGTTCGAAATGCACAAAATTCGGCCTGAACACGGGGGACGCTCCCCCCTCGAAGGCGAGACCGTCGGCAGAACCGCCGGGTCAAACCCGGCTGAGCTACCCGGCTTAAAAGTCTCAAAGTCGGTATGAGCAGTCACATTCACCCCCATTCCCTTTTGGACCACTTCCCACGGTTGGAAATGCATGAAAATCGGCCTGGACACGGGGGAGGCTCCCCCCTCGATGACGAGACCGTCGGCAGAACCGCCGGAACAAACCCGGCTGAGCTACCCGGCTTACAAGTCTCAAAGTCGGTATGAGCAGACACGTCCACCCCCATTCCCTTTTGGACCACTTCCCACCGTTGGAAATGCACGAAAATCGGCCTGTACACGGGGGAGGCACCGGCCTCGAAGACGAGACCGTCGGCAGAACCGCCGGATCAAACCCGGCCGAGCTACCCGGGTTAGAAGCCTCAGAGTCGGGTTGAGCAGTCACATTCACTCCCATCCCCTTTTGAACCTCTTCCCACCGTTGGAAATGCACGAAAATCGGCCTGTACACGGGGGAGGCTCCCCCCTCGAAGGCGAGACCGTCGGCAGAACCGCCGGGTCAAACCCGGCTGAGCTACCCGGCTTAAAAGTCTCAAAGTCGGGTTGAGCAGTCACATTCACTCCCATCGACTTTTGGGCAACTTCCCACCGTTGCAAATGCATGAAAATCGGCCTGTACACGGGGGAGGCTCCGCCCTCGAAGGCGAGACCGACGGCAGAACCGCCGGGTCAAACCCGGCCGGGCTACCCGGGTTAGAAGCCTCAGAGTCGGGTTGAGCAGTCGCATTCACCCCCATCCCCTTTTGAACCTCTTCCCACCGTTGGAAATGCACGAAAATCGGCCTGTACACGGGGGAGGCACCGGCCTCGAAGACGAGACCGTCGGCAGAACCGCCGGATCAAACCCGGCCGAGCTACCCGGGTTAGAAGCCTCAGAGTCGGGTTGAGCAGTCACATTCACTCCCATCCCCTTTTGAACCTCTTCCCACCGTTGGAAATGCACGGAAATCGGCCTGTACACGGGGGAGGCTCCCCCCTCGAAGGCGAGACCGTCGGCAGAACCGCCGGGTCAAACCCGGCTGAGCTACCCGGCTTACAAGTCTCAAAGTCGGTATGAGCAGACACGTCCACCCCCATTCCCTTTTGGACCACTTCCCACCGTTGGAAATGCACGAAAATCGGCCTGTACACGGGGGAGGCACCGGCCTCGAAGACGAGACCGTCGGCAGACCCGCCGGATCAAACCCGGCCGAGCTACCCGGGTTAGAAGCCTCAGAGTCGGGTTGAGCAGTCACATTCACTCCCATCCCCTTTTGAACCTCTTCCCACCGTTGGAAATGCACGAAAATCGGCCTGTACACGGGGGAGGCTCCCCCCTCGAAGGCGAGACCGTCGGCAGAACCGCCGGGTCAAACCCGGCTGAGCTACCCGGCTTAAAAGTCTCAAAGTCGGGTTGAGCAGTCACATTCACTCCCATCGACTTTTGGGCAACTTCCCACCGTTGCAAATGCATGAAAATCGGCCTGTACACGGGGGAGGCTCCGCCCTCGAAGGCGAGACCGACGGCAGAACCGCCGGGTCAAACCCGGCCGGGCTACCCGGCTCGGAAGCGCCAAAGTCGGGTTGAGCAGTCACATTCACCCCCATCCCCTTTTGGGCCACTTCCCACGGTTCGAAATGCATGAAAATCGGCCTGTACACGGGGGACGCTCCCCCCTCGAAGGCGAGGCAGTCGGCAGAACCGCCGGGTCAAACCCGGCTGAGCTACCCGGGTTAGATGCCTCAAAGTCGGGTTGAGCAGTCACATTCACCCCCATCCCCTTTCGGCCCCCTTCCCACGGTTGGAAATGCATGAAAATCGGCCTGTACACGGTGGGCGCTCCCCCCTCGAAGGTGAGACCTTCGGCAGAACCGCCGGGTCAAATCCTGCCGAGCTACCCGCGTTAGAGGTCTCAATGTCGGCTTCAGCAGTCACATTCAATCCCATTCCCGTTTGGACCTCTTCCCGCCGATGGAAATGCACAAAATTCGGCCTGAACACGCGGGGCGCTCCCCCCTCGAAGGCGAGACCGTCGCCAGAACCGCCGGGTCAAATCCGGCTGAGCTACCCGCGTTACAGGTCTCAAAGTCGGGTTGAGCAGTCACGTTCACCCCCATCCCCTTTCGGACCCCTTCCCACGGTTGGAAATGCATGAAAATCGGCCTGTACACGGTGGGCGCTCCCCCCTCGAAGGTGAGACCTTCGGCAGAACCGCCGGGTCAAATCCGGCCGAGCTACCCGCGTTAGAGGTCTCAATGTCGGCTTCAGCAGTCACATTCAATCCCATTCCCGTTTGGACCTCTTCCCGCCGATGGAAATGCACAAAATTCGGCCTGAACACGCGGGACGCTCCCCCCTCGAAGGTGAGACCTTCGGCAGAACCGCCGGGTCAAATCCGGCCGAGCTACCCGCGTTAGAGGTCTCAATGTCGGCTTCAGCAGTCACATTCAATCCCATTCCCGTTTGGACCTCTTCCCGCCGATGGAAATGCACAAAATTCGGCCTGAACACGCGGGACGCTCCCCCCTCGAAGGCGAGACCGTCGCCAGAACCGCCGGGTCAAATCCGGCTGAGCTACCCGCGTTACAGGTCTCAAAGTCGGGTTGAGCAGTCACGTTCACCCCCATCCCCTTTCGGCCCCCTTCCCACGGTTGGAAATGCATGAAAATCGGCCTGTACACGGTGGGCGCTCCCCCCTCGAAGGTGAGACCTTCGGCAGAACCGCCGGGTCAAATCCTGCCGAGCTACCCGCGTTAGAGGTCTCAATGTCGGCTTCAGCAGTCACATTCAATCCCATTCCCGTTTGGACCTCTTCCCGCCGATGGAAATGCACAAAATTCGGCCTGAACACGCGGGGCGCTCCCCCCTCGAAGGCGAGACCGTCGCCAGAACCGCCGGGTCAAATCCGGCTGAGCTACCCGCGTTACAGGTCTCAAAGTCGGGTTGAGCAGTCACGTTCACCCCCATCCCCTTTCGGACCCCTTCCCACGGTTGGAAATGCATGAAAATCGGCCTGTACACGGTGGGCGCTCCCCCCTCGAAGGTGAGACCTTCGGCAGAACCGCCGGGTCAAATCCGGCCGAGCTACCCGCGTTAGAGGTCTCAATGTCGGCTTCAGCAGTCACATTCAATCCCATTCCCGTTTGGACCTCTTCCCGCCGATGGAAATGCACAAAATTCGGCCTGAACACGCGGGACGCTCCCCCCTCGAAGGCGAGACCGTCGCCAGAACCGCCGGGTCAAATCCGGCTGAGCTACCCGCGTTACAGGTCTCAAAGTCGGGTTGAGCAGTCACGTTCACCCCCATCCCCTTTCGGCCCCCTTCCCACGGTTGGAAATGCATGAAAATCGGCCTGTACACGGTGGGCGCTCCCCCCTCGAAGGTGAGACCTTCGGCAGAACCGCCGGGTCAAATCCTGCCGAGCTACCCGCGTTAGAGGTCTCAATGTCGGCTTCAGCAGTCACATTCAATCCCATTCCCGTTTGGACCTCTTCCCGCCGATGGAAATGCACAAAATTCGGCCTGAACACGCGGGGCGCTCCCCCCTCGAAGGCGAGACCGTCGCCAGAACCGCCGGGTCAAATCCGGCTGAGCTACCCGCGTTACAGGTCTCAAAGTCGGGTTGAGCAGTCACGTTCACCCCCATCCCCTTTCGGACCCCTTCCCACGGTTGGAAATGCATGAAAATCGGCCTGTACACGGTGGGCGCTCCCCCCTCGAAGGTGAGACCTTCGGCAGAACCGCCGGGTCAAATCCGGCCGAGCTACCCGCGTTAGAGGTCTCAATGTCGGCTTCAGCAGTCACATTCAATCCCATTCCCGTTTGGACCTCTTCCCGCCGATGGAAATGCACAAAATTCGGCCTGAACACGCGGGACGCTCCCCCCTCGAAGGTGAGACCTTCGGCAGAACCGCCGGGTCAAATCCGGCCGAGCTACCCGCGTTAGAGGTCTCAATGTCGGCTTCAGCAGTCACATTCAATCCCATTCCCGTTTGGACCTCTTCCCGCCGATGGAAATGCACAAAATTCGGCCTGAACACGCGGGACGCTCCCCCCTCGAAGGCGAGACCGTCGCCAGAACCGCCGGGTCAAATCCGGCTGAGCTACCCGCGTTACAGGTCTCAAAGTCGGGTTGAGCAGTCACGTTCACCCCCATCCCCTTTCGGACCCCTTCCCACGGTTGGAAATGCATGAAAATCGGCCTGTACACGGTGGGCGCTCCCCCCTCGAAGGTGAGACCTTCGGCAGAACCGCCGGGTCAAATCCGGCCGAGCTACCCGCGTTAGAGGTCTCAATGTCGGCTTCAGCAGTCACATTCAATCCCATTCCCGTTTGGACCTCTTCCCGCCGATGGAAATGCACAAAATTCGGCCTGAACACGCGGGACGCTCCCCCCTCGAAGGTGAGACCTTCGGCAGAACCGCCGGGTCAAATCCGGCCGAGCTACCCGCGTTAGAGGTCTCAATGTCGGCTTCAGCAGTCACATTCAATCCCATTCCCGTTTGGACCTCTTCCCGCCGATGGAAATGCACAAAATTCGGCCTGAACACGCGGGACGCTCCCCCCTCGAAGGCGAGACCGTCGCCAGAACCGCCGGGTCAAATCCGGCTGAGCTACCCGCGTTAGAGGTCTCAAAGTCGGGTTGAGCAGTCACGTTCACCCCCATCCCCTTTCGGACCCCTTCCCACGGTTGGAAATGCATGAAAATCGGCCTGTACACGGTGGGCGCTCCCCCCTCGAAGCTGAGACCTTCGGCAGAACCGCCGGGTCAAATCCGGCCGAGCTACCCGCGTTAGAGGTCTCAATGTCGGCTTCAGCAGTCACATTCAATCCCATTCCCGTTTGGACCTCTTCCCGCCGATGGAAATGCACAAAACTCGGCCTGAACACGCGGGACGCTCCCCCCTCGAAGGTGAGACCTTCGGCAGAACCGCCGGGTCAAATCCGGCCGAGCTACCCGCGTTAGAGGTCTCAATGTCGGCTTCAGCAGTCACATTCAATCCCATTCCCGTTTGGACCTCTTCCCGCCGATGGAAATGCACAAAATTCGGCCTGAACACGCGGGACGCTCCCCCCTCGAAGGCGAGACCGTCGCCAGAACCGCCGGGTCAAATCCGGCCGAGCTACCCGCGTTAGAGGTCTCAATGTCGGCTTCAGCAGTCACATTCAATCCCATTCCCTTTTGGAACACTTCCCGCCGTTAACAATGCACGATATTCGGCCTGAACACGCGGGACGCTCCCCCCTCGAAGGTGAGACCTTCGGCAGAACCGCCGGGTCAAATCCTGCCGAGCTACCCGCGTTAGAGGTCTCAATGTCGGCTTCAGCAGTCACATTCAATCCCATTCCCGTTTGGACCTCTTCCCGCCGATGGAAATGCACAAAATTCGGCCTGAACACGCGGGACGCTCCCCCCTCGAAGGCGAGACCGTCGCCAGAACCGCCGGGTCAAATCCGGCCGAGCTACCCGCGTTAGAGGTCTCAATGTCGGCTTCAGCAGTCACATTCAATCCCATTCACGTTTGGAACACTTCCCGCCGTTAACAATGCACGATATTCGGCCTGAACACGCGGGACGCTCCCCCCTCGAAGGTGAGACCTTCGGCAGAACCGCCGGGTCAAATCCTGCCGAGCTACCCGCGTTAGAGGTCTCAATGTCGGCTTCAGCAGTCACATTCAATCCCATTCCCGTTTGGACCTCTTCCCGCCGATGGAAATGCACAAAATTCGGCCTGAACACGCGGGGCGCTCCCCCCTCGAAGGCGAGACCGTCGCCAGAACCGCCGGGTCAAATCCGGCTGAGCTACCCGCGTTACAGGTCTCAAAGTCGGCTTCAGCAGTCACATTCAATCCCATTCCCTTTTGGAACACTTCCCGCCGTTAACAATGCACGATATTCGGACTGAACACGGGGGCCGGTCCGCCCTCGAAGTCAACACCGTCCGCAGAACCGCCGGGGCAAATCCGGCTGAGCTACCCCGCCCCCGAACACTCAAAGTCCCTCTGAAGCCTTGCATTCGCCTCCTTGGAAAATTGACGTCAAACATTACCAAAATCGGGGGCACGAGCACTAAAGCTAAGTCTCACCCTTTCCCTATCCCTAACCAGGAACCGAACGCCCACCCTCAGCCTCACACCAACGCCGGTGCCACTCCAGACAGACACACCCTTCAAAACCACACCCATCCGGCCATGCAACTCAAAAAGGGTCCAAATTCAGAAACACCCCCTTCAAAAGGCACTCCATCCTCGGCCACACCACCGGGACATGCTCCCCTCGGCGATAATTAAGCCCCCACCACTATTTGAAGCCAACCGCAGCCGCAACTCGAACGGAGAAATCAGTAACCAATTCAAAAATGCGCTTGGTTACTGATTTCTACTGAGCCGAAAAAATTCTAAGTGTCGGTGGTTACTGATTTATACCAACCCGAAAAAATTCTAAGTGTCAGTGGTTACTGATTTATACCAACCCGAAAATATTCTAAGTGTCAGTGGTTACTGATTTATACCAACCCGAAAAAATTCTAAGTGTCAGTGGTTACTGATTTATACCAAGTCGAAAAAATTCTAAGTGTCAGTGGTTACTGATTTATACCAACCCGAAAATATTCTAAGTGTCAGTGGTTACTGATTTATACCAACTCGAAAAAATTCTAAGTGTCAGTGGTTACTGATTTATACCGACCCGAAAAAATTCTAAGTGTCAGTGGTTACTGATTTATACCAACTCGAAAATATTCTAAGTGTCGGTGGTTACTGATTTATACCAACCCGAAAAAATTCTAAGTGTCAGTGGTTACTGATTTATACCAACTCGAAAAAATTCTAAGTGTCGGTGGTTACTGATTTATACCAACTCGAAAATATTCTAAGTGTCGGTGGTTACTGATTTATACCTACCCGAAAATATTCTAAGTGTCAGTGGTTACTGATTTATACCAAGTCGAAAATATTCTAAGTGTCAGTGGTTACTGATTTATACCAACTCGAAAAAATTCTAAGTGTCAGTGGTTACTGATTTATACCAACTCGAAAATATTCTAAGTGTCGGTGGTTACTGATTTATACCAACCCGAAAATATTCTAAGTGTCAGTGGTTACTGATTTATACCAACTCGAAAAAATTCTAAGTGTCGGTGGTTACTGATTTATACCAACTCGAAAATATTCTAAGTGTCGGTGGTTACTGATTTATACCAACCCGAAAATATTCTAAGTGTCAGTGGTTACTGATTTATACCAAGTCGAAAATATTCTAAGTGTCAGTGGTTACTGATTTATACCAACTCGAAAATATTCTAAGTGTCGGTGGTTACTGATTTATACCAACCCGAAAATATTCTAAGTGTCAGTGGTTACTGATTTATACCAACTCGAAAAAATTCTAAGTGTCAGTGGTTACTGATTTATACCAACTCGAAAATATTCTAAGTGTCGGTGGTTACTGATTTATACCAACCCGAAAATATTCTAAGTGTCAGTGGTTACTGATTTGTACCGACCCGAAAAAATTCTAAGTGTCAGTGGTTACTGATTTATACCAACCCGAAAATATTCTAAGTGTCGGTGGTTACTGATTTATACCAACCCGAAAATATTCTAAGTGTCAGTGGTTACTGATTTATACCAACTCGAAAAAATTCTAAGTGTCAGTGGTTACTGATTTATACCAACTCGAAAATATTCTAAGTGTCGGTGGTTACTGATTTATACCAACCCGAAAATATTCTAAGTGTCAGTGGTTACTGATTTGTACCGACCCGAAAAAATTCTAAGTGTCAGTGGTTACTGATTTATACCAACCCGAAAATATTCTAAGTGTCAGTGGTTACTGATTTGTA
>NW_027310366.1:75750-78250 GCF_047496795.1 Chiloscyllium punctatum
CCGGAGACCCTCCCCCGTCCACGGCGGGAGGCGAAACTCGGAAGTGCCGGCTGCTTACTCGAGCGGAAGGGTCAGCCTGATTCCTGCCTTGCCGGAGGCCCGGTCGCGGGGGTGACGACCCGCCGCCCGGGACGTGCGAGGCACCAGCAGACAGAGACTGCCCGACGGTCAGAGAGAGGGAGAGAGGAGTGCCGAGGCTCAAGTGGCGAACGGTCGCGCAGGCACGCCACGCACATCGATCGCCAGCCGCGGAACGGCACGGCCTTCAGTGGGGCCGGCGGGCGACGCCGCTCCTGAACCCAGCGGCCCCGAGCCGGACGAGTTGAGGAAGGCACGCCGACGGTGACAGGGTGCGGAAGACACAGCGGTGGCCTTCTGGCGACTTGGCCCCCGACAGCCCGACGTTCCGCCGTCCTCCCGATGGCCAGGAGGACCGTGCGGGGGTCGGCCGACGGCGTGGTAGGTGTGCCTGCACGGTGACGGAGCACACACCACGCCCGCCAACCCCTCCGTACCTCCCGAGACCGGTGGCAGGACGGAGCGGAAAACGTGCGGACTGAACGGGAGAGCCAAGAGCCAGCGATCCACGCGCGTGCGACCGTCCAAGTCACAGCGTTCGACGAAAACCTCCTCCCTCGGCCAGGCACTCGGCGCCAGCAGGGGAGACAGGATCAGACGCCCCGCCGGCCACTTAAGGCCGAGGACGAACCACGAGACGGGCGGCTGCAGCAGCGGGCGGCCTGCAGCTCCCAGCACTCTCAATCGATCAACCATCGAGTCGGGTCAGCGTGTCAAACCGGCGAGCTCCACGGTCAGGCCGGCGGCGCACCAGCACCGGACCTCCGCGGCTCCCTTCACTCTTTCCACTGCCAGCCAACCGAGAGACGGACCCAATGCGGACGTGCAGAGCTTAGGCAGACCCCCCACTGGAGGCTCAACACTTCGTGGCAGCTCCGTGTCCCAGAGACCAGGAGGGTTGGCACACACACACAGTGTGAACCACCGACAGCCATTCTGGGACCGGTGACAGCCGTGCTGGCCCCACTGCCACGACACAGACGGACGCCAGGCCGCGCTCCCCGGCGGGGGGATGGCGTCGAGCCTGACGAACGGAATGTGCAGGGTGGGGGGGAAAGGCCAAGCGCTCCGACGCCGGAGGGCTCCGGAGTCTGAACTTAGGGGGACAAAGAGGACGGGTCCTCTGCGACACCCCAGCCGCGCTCTCGCCAGCCAAGGCGAGTGCGATTGATTGCCAAACGACCCTCAGACAGGCGTGGCCCCGGGAAGAACCCGGGGCCGCAAAGTGCGTTCAAAGTGTCGATGATCAATGTGTCCTGCAATTCACATTAATTCTCGCAGCTAGCTGCGTTCGTCATCGACGCACGAGCCGAGTGATCCACCGTCAAGAGTTGTCTGAGTTTGTTTTAGGTCTCTCCCTCGCCAGAGGAAAGCGACCCGGACCGCACATACGCTCCCCACCTTGAGCTACAGCCACCTGCACGCCGGCGTGCGGGCGGAGCAGGGTGGCGTGAAGCGATGGGGAGCACCATCCTGGTGCGGCCCGCAGAAACATACGTCTATTGGGGGGAGGAGGACAGGGCGCCCAAGAGGCGATGCGTGCCCCAACGCACCGCAGCGACGGAGGCAGGATCACCGCCACCATGTCGCCCGCCTAGTATCACGAGGCGTGCAGCAGCTTTGCCCTAGGAAAAGCAGAGGCGGGAACGGGCACCGGCCATCGGTTCGGCAGCGTCACTGACGCGTGCACGTGGCGGCGTGTCGGCGAGCGGACTTCCTGCGAGGAGGCGGGGGCGGCACTCGCCCGAGCAGACGCCCGCCCGGCCCAGCCACCGCCGAGGTGGACTGGGAGTCGCGGCAACGGCTCGTCATACTCGTTCCCACACTCACAGCGCAGCTTGCCCGCAAGCCACCGACCACCGATCGACGCCAGGCGCCCCGACCGAGAGCGGGATCGCTCGTTCGCCCTGCTGGCAGTTCGCTGGGGATCACTACTGCACGGAGCTCGGAGACCGACGGGCGGCAACTCGAGAGTCTTTAAACCACCACCCCCATCCCGCAAGTGCAAAGAGGCTGTATACGCACAGACGGGTGAGGGGAATAGGTACCCCGTCGGGTTTGAAGGGAGCGTGACTAGATAGCAACGATGTAAACCCAGCCGATTTGGGAGCGAAAGACCGGCGCCTGCATCACCGGCTTCGTTTCCCGTGGCTGGAGAGTACACCGAAACCCTCCGTCTGTCGCGAGCTCCCGACGACGCGGTGCCGCCAAGCAGCAGGGCCGGACCTGGTGTGGCTCCCCTCGTCGATCACAGACCGGTCGGCACTACTGACGAGACGGTGGAACGGGCTTCGCCCCTTGTGACGAAGGGTGATGCGAACCCGCCCGCCCGCGTGCGTTCGGGGTGGACTCGGCAAACGGAGATTTGAAATCGGAAAGTGTCCTCCTGCCCCGCGCAGGTAGGCGCCCAACAGTTGTGGGG
>NW_027310366.1:83250-91958 GCF_047496795.1 Chiloscyllium punctatum
CTGACTCTCAGAATGGACGGAAAGAGCCGGGTAAGCCTTTCAAAAGATTCGACCACGTGCCGAAAACTTTAGACTTCCGTGAGCTCTCCGGCTTGCACCGAGACCCGAAGTCGACGTGCGAAGCACCACGGGACCCCTTTCGCCTGCAGGTCCCGAGCCGCCTTTATTTGCTGTTACGAGCATCGTGTGCCCCATACCTGCGTGACGAGCACCGCAGGGCGGCAGAGCCATCGCACTTGGCCGGGTGGCAGAGGAGGACCCGACTATTCACAGATAGCGGCCCAACGACTCCCAGAGCCGGTCGTGCGGCGCGCGAGGTCTGCTCTCTTCACAAGAGGCTTTATTAGGGAGTGCTAAGGCAAGGTTCTGTGCCCTCCACCCTCATCGCAACACCCATGGGAGCCTCCGGTCGTCAATAGACCGCCGCACCGGCCTCTGACTGACTCTCAGAATGGACGGAAAGAGCCGGGTAAGCCTTTCAAAAGATTCGACCACGTGCCGAAAACTTTAGACTTCCGTGAGCTCTCCGGCTTGCACCGAGACCCGAAGTCGACGTGCGAAGCACCACGGGACCCCTTTCGCCTGCAGGTCCCGAGCCGCCTTTATTTGCTGTTACGAGCATCGTGTGCCCCATACCTGCGTGACGAGCACCGCAGGGCGGCAGAGCCATCGCACTTGGCCGGGTGGCAGAGGAGGACCCGACTATTCACAGATAGCGGCCCAACGACTCCCAGAGCCGGTCGTGCGGCGCGCGAGGTCTGCTCTCTTCACAAGAGGCTTTATTAGGGAGTGCTAAGGCAAGGTTCTGTGCCCTCCACCCTCATCGCAACACCCATGGGAGCCTCCGGTCGTCAATAGACCGCCGCACCGGCCTCTGACTGACTCTCAGAATGGACGGAAAGAGCCGGGTAAGCCTTTCAAAAGATTCGACCACGTGCCGAAAACTTTAGACTTCCGTGAGCTCTCCGGCTTGCACCGAGACCCGAAGTCGACGTGCGAAGCACCACGGGACCCCTTTCGCCTGCAGGTCCCGAGCCGCCTTTATTTGCTGTTACGAGCATCGTGTGCCCCATACCTGCGTGACGAGCACCGCAGGGCGGCAGAGCCATCGCACTTGGCCGGGTGGCAGAGGAGGACCCGACTATTCACAGATAGCGGCCCAACGACTCCCAGAGCCGGTCGTGCGGCGCGCGAGGTCTGCTCTCTTCACAAGAGGCTTTATTAGGGAGTGCTAAGGCAAGGTTCTGTGCCCTCCACCCTCATCGCAACACCCATGGGAGCCTCCGGTCGTCAATAGACCGCCGCACCGGCCTCTGACTGACTCTCAGAATGGACGGAAAGAGCCGGGTAAGCCTTTCAAAAGATTCGACCACGTGCCGAAAACTTTAGACTTCCGTGAGCTCTCCGGCTTGCACCGAGACCCGAAGTCGACGTGCGAAGCACCACGGGACCCCTTTCGCCTGCAGGTCCCGAGCCGCCTTTATTTGCTGTTACGAGCATCGTGTGCCCCATACCTGCGTGACGAGCACCGCAGGGCGGCAGAGCCATCGCACTTGGCCGGGTGGCAGAGGAGGACCCGACTATTCACAGATAGCGGCCCAACGACTCCCAGAGCCGGTCGTGCGGCGCGCGAGGTCTGCTCTCTTCACAAGAGGCTTTATTAGGGAGTGCTAAGGCAAGGTTCTGTGCCCTCCACCCTCATCGCAACACCCATGGGAGCCTCCGGTCGTCAATAGACCGCCGCACCGGCCTCTGACTGACTCTCAGAATGGACGGAAAGAGCCGGGTAAGCCTTTCAAAAGATTCGACCACGTGCCGAAAACTTTAGACTTCCGTGAGCTCTCCGGCTTGCACCGAGACCCGAAGTCGACGTGCTAAGCACCACGGGACCCCTTTCGCCTGCAGGTCCCGAGCCGCCTTTATTTGCTGTTACGAGCATCGTGTGCCCCATACCTGCGTGACGAGCACCGCAGGGCGGCAGAGCCATCGCACTTGGCCGGGTGGCAGAGGAGGACCAGACTATTCACAGATAGCGGCCCAACGACTCCCAGAGCCGGTCGTGCGGCGCGCGAGGTCTGCTCTCATCACAAGAGGCTTTAGGGAGTGCTCAGGCAAGGGTCAGCCCGCAGCCTTCCTGGCAACACCCAGGGGAACCAGGCCACTCGCGTCTCTCGCCTTCATTTTCGACACGAGCGCCTGCGGAGGGCCACCACCCCCTCCGATTGTCAAGAGACCTCCGCACCGGCCTCTGACTTACTCTCAGAATGGACGGAAAGAGCCGGGTAAGCCTTTGAAAAGATTCGACCACGTGCCGAAAACTTTAGACTTCCGTGAGCTCTCCGGCTTGCACCGAGACCCGAAGTCGACGTGCTTAGCACCACGGGACCCCTTTCGCCTGCAGGTCCCGAGCCGCCTTTTATTTTTGTTACGAGTATCGTGTTCCCCAAACCTGGGTGACGAGCACCGCAGGGCGGCAGAGCCATCGCGCTTGTCCGGGTGGCAGAGGAGGACCAGACTATTCACAAATAGCGGCCCAACGACTCCCAGAGCCGGTCGTGCGGCAGGCGAGGTCTGCTCTCATCACAAGAGGCTTTAGGGAGTGCTCAGGCAACGGTCAGCCCGCAGCCTTCTTGGCAACACCCAAGGGAACCAGGCCACTCGCGTCTCTCGCCTTCATTTTGGACACGAGCGCCTGTGGAGGGACGGCCGGAGTCAACGTGGGGTTTGCCCGCCCTCCAATAGTGTCAAAAGACCGCCGCACAAGTCTCTGACTGACTCTTAGAACAGACAGAAAGAGTTTGTCAAATCTGTCAAAAAATTGACAAAGTGTCAAAAATTCGACTTCCAAGAGCTCTCCGGCATGCACTCATACCTGTCATTAAAGTGCTATGCCCGTGGAACCGTTTTTCGGATGCCTTTCAGAACGGTCCCGCGCCGCCATTTTGTTCTAAAAATCGTGTTCCCATATATCTCCGGGTACCCCGCCAACCTCACTGCGGAAAAACTACAAGTGGCACTGAATGGGTCTGAATTCCAAATTTGACTGCATCGGTCTGGAACTCGGTCCGGTCAAAACCGTTTGGATTTTTCTCGGTCCGGACTTCCGCGACAGACAAAGTTAAAGTTTTCGGGCTGCAGGCACAAAACGACAGCTGGCCATTTGCCGGGCTCAATTCACCCAATTCCTCCGGCACTTCGGAGCACATGTTCGGTGTAAGTTTGCGAATCTTTCCCGATGCTGCAGCATTTTCCTCCGCTGACACTTAGAATATTTTTCACACTTTGCTGAAAATTTTTCTAAGTGTTTTTTTCCAAGTTTTCCTGGTTACTGATTTCTTCTTTTTAAACATTTTTCTAAGTTTTTCTGGTTACTGATTTCTTCTTTTTAAACATTTTTCGCAGTTTGTCTGGTTACTGATTTCTTCTTTTTAAACATTTTTCGCCGTTTTTCTGGTTACTGATTTCTTCTTTTTAAACATTTTTCGCCGTTTTTCTGGTTACTGATTTCTTCTTTTTAAACATTTTTCTAAGTTTTTCTGGTTACTCATTTCTTCTTTTTAAACATTTTTCTAAGTTTTTCTGGTTACTGATTTCTTCTTTTTAAACATTTTTCTAAGTTTTTCTGGTTACTCATTTCTTCTTTTTAAACATTTTTCTAAGTTTTTCTGGTTACTCACTTCTTCTTTTTAAACATTTTTCGCCGTTTTTCTGGTTACTGATTTCTTCTTTTTAAACATTTTTCTAAGTTTTTCTGGTTACTCATTTCTTCTTTTTAAACATTTTTCTAAGTTTTTCTGGTTACTCATTTCTTCTTTTTAAACATTTTTCTAAGTTTTTCTGGTTACTGATTTCTTCTTTTTAAACATTTTTCTAAGTTTTTCTGGTTACTGATTTCTTCTTTTTAAACATTTTTCTAAGTTTTCCTGGTTACTCATTTCTTCTTTTTAAACATTTTTCTAAGTTTTCCTGGTTACTCATTTCTTCTTTTTAAACATTTTTCTAAGTTTTCCTGGTTACTGATTTCTTCTTTTTAAACATTTTTCGCAGTTTTTCTGGTTACTGATTTCTTCTTTTTAAACATTTTTTCGCAGTTTGTCTGGTTACTGATTTCTTCTTTTTAAACATTTTTCGCCGTTTTTCTGGTTACTGATTTCTTCTTTTTAAACATTTTTCGCCGTTTTTCTGGTTACTGATTTCTTCTTTTTAAGCATTTTTCTAAGTTTTTCTGGTTACTCATTTCTTCTTTTTAAACATTTTTCTAAGTTTTTCTGGTTACTGATTTCTTCTTTTTAAACATTTTTCTAAGTTTTTCTGGTTACTCATTTCTTCTTTTTAAACATTTTTCTAAGTTTTTCTGGTTACTCACTTCTTCTTTTTAAACATTTTTCTAAGTTTTTCTGGTTACTGATTTCTTCTTTTTAAACATTTTTCGCCGTTTTTCTGGTTACTGATTTCTTCTTTTTAAACATTTTTCTAAGTTTTTCTGGTTACTCATTTCTTCTTTTTAAACATTTTTCTAAGTTTTTCTGGTTACTGATTTCTTCTTTTTAAACATTTTTCTAAGTTTTCCTGGTTACTGATTTCTTCTTTTTAAACATTTTTCGCAGTTTTTCTGGTTACTGATTTCTTCTTTTTAAACATTTTTCTAAGTTTTCCTGGTTACTGATTTCTTCTTTTTAAACATTTTTCGCAGTTTTTCTGGTTACTGATTTCTTCTTTTTAAACATTTTTCTAAGTTTTTCTGGTTACTGATTTCTTCTTTTTAAACATTTTTCTAAGTTTTTCTGGTTACTCACTTCTTCTTTTTAAACATTTTTCTAAGTTTTCCTGGTTACTGATTTCTTCTTTTTAAACATTTTTCGCAGTTTGTCTGGTTACTGATTTCTTCTTTTTAAACATTTTTCGCAGTTTTTCTGGTTACTGATTTCTTCTTTTTAAACATTTTTCTAAGTTTTTCTGGTTACTCACTTCTTCTTTTATAACATTTTTCTAAGTTTTCCTGGTTACTGATTTCTTCTTTTTAAACATTTTTCTAAGTTTTCCTGGTTACTGATTTCTTCTTTTTAAACATTTTTCTAAGTTTTCCTGGTTACTGATTTCTTCTTTTTAAACATTTTTCTAAGTTTTTCTGGTTACTCATTTCTTCTTTTTAAACATTTTTCGCAGTTTTTCTGGTTACTGATTTCTTCTTTTTAAACATTTTCCTAAGTTTTCCTGGTTACTGATTTCTTCTTTTTAAACATTTTTCTAAGTTTTCCTGGTTACTCATTTCTTCTTTTTGATCATTTTTCTAAGTTTTCCTGGTTACTGATTTCTTCGTTTTGAACATTTTTCTAAGTTTTCCTGGTTACTCACTTCTTCTTTTCAAACATTTTTCTTCGTTTTTCTGTTTACTCATTTAGCACTTTCAGGCACTTTCCCATCATTTCCTCGTTCCCGATTTCACCCTTTAAAACGCTTTCGGGCATTTCCCTAAGTTTTGCGGTTCACTCGTTTGGGACTCACTGACACCTTCTCTAGCTTCCCTGCTCACTTTTTTCGTACTGTTGAGAAAATTCGAACCCTTTCCTTAACTATGCCGGTTACTGACTTCACCGCTTCAGACCCTTGTCCCCGTAATGAAAGATACCATTTCCCACCGTGGGAAATGCACGAAAATCGGACTGAACACGGGGGAGGCTCCCCCCTCGAAGGCGAGACCGTCGGCAGAACCGCCGGGTCAAACCCGGCCGAGCTACCCGGCTTACAAGTCTCAAAGTCGGTATGAGCAGTCACGTCCACCCCCATTCCCTTTTGGACCACTTCCCACGGTTCCAAATGCATGAAAATCGGCCTGTACACGGGGGAGGCACCCGCCTCGAAGACGAGACCGTCGGCAGAACCGCCGGGTCAAACCCGGCTGAGCTACCCGGCTCGGAAGCGCCAAAGTCGGGTTGAGCAGTCACATTCACTCCCATCGACGTTTGGACCACTTCCCACGGTTCGAAATGCACGGAAATCGGCCTGTACACGGGGGAGGCACCCGCCTCGAAGAGGAGACTGTCGGCAGAACCGCCGGGTCAAACCCGGCTGTGCTAACCGGCTCGGAAGCGCCAAAGTCGGGTTGAGCAGTCACATTCACTCCCATCCCCTTTTGGGCAACTTCCCACGGTTGGAAATGCATGGAAATCGGACTGAACACGGGGGAGGCTCCCCCCTCGAAGGCGAGACCGTCGGCAGAACCGCAGGATCAAACCCGGCTGAGCTACCCGGCTTACAAGTCTCAAAGTCGGTATGAGCAGACACGTCCACCCCCATTCCCTTTTGGACCACTTCCCACGGTTCGAAATGCATGAAAATCGGCCTGTATACGGGGGAGGCACCCGCCTCGAAGACGAGACCGTCGGCAGACCCGCCGGGTCAAACCCGGCTGAGCTACCCGGCTCGGAAGCGCCAAAGTCGGGTTGAGCAGTCACATTCACTCCCATCCCCTTTTGGACCACTTCCCACGGTTCGAAATGCACGAAAATCGGCCTGTACACGGGGGAGGCACCCGCCTCGAAGACGAGACCGTCGGCAGAACCGCCGGAACAAACCCGGCTGAGCTACCCGGCTTACAAGTCTCAAAGTCGGTATGAGCAGACACGTCCACCCCCATTCCCTTTTGGACCACTTCCCACGGTTCGAAATGCATGAAAATCGGCCTGTATACGGGGGAGGCACCCGCCTCGAAGACGAGACCGTCGGCAGACCCGCCGGGTCAAACCCGGCTGAGCTACCCGGCTCGGAAGCGCCAAAGTCGGGTTGAGCAGTCACATTCACTCCCATCCCCTTTTGAACCTCTTCCCACCGTTGGAAATGCACGAAAATCGGCCTGTACACGGGGGAGGCTCCCCCCTCGAAGGCGAGACCGTCGGCAGAACCGCCGGGTCAAACCCGGCTGAGCTACCCGGCTTACAAGTCTCGAAGTCGGGTTGAGCAGTCACATTCACTCCCATCGACTTTTGGGCAACTTCCCACCGTTGCAAATGCATGAAAATCGGCCTGTACACGGGGGAGGCACCCGCCTCGAAGTCGAGACCGTCGGCAGAACCGCCGGGTCCAACCCGGCTGAGCTACCCGGCTTACAAGTCTCAAAGCCGGGTTGGGCAGTCACGTTCACCCCCATTCCCTTTTGGATCACTTCCCACGGTTCGAAATGCACGAAAACCGGCCTGTACACGGGGGAGGGTCCGCCCTCGAAGGCGAGACCGTCGGCAGAACCGCCGGGTCAAACCTGGCTGAGCTACCCGGCTTACAAGTCTCAAAGTCGGGTTGAGCAGTCACGTTCACTCCCATCGACTTTTAGACCACTTCCCACGGTTCGAAATGCACGAAAATCGGCCTGTACACGGGGGAGGCACCCGCCTCGAAGACGAGACCGTCGGCAGAACCGCCGGGTCAAACCCGGCCGAGCTACCCGGGTTAGAAGCCTCAGAGTCGGGTTGAGCAGTCACGTTCACTCCCATCGACTTTTAGACCACTTCCCACGGTTGGAAATGCACGAAAATCGGCCTGTACACGGGGGTGGCATCCGCCTCGAAGACGAGACCGTCGGCAGAACCGCCGGGTCAAACCCGGCTGAGCTACCCGGCTTACAAGTCTCAAAGTCGGGTTGAGCAGTCACATTCACTCCCATCGACTTTTGGGCAACTTCCCACGGTTCGAAATGCACAAGATTCGGCCTGAACACGGGGGACGCTCCCCCCTCGAAGGCGAGACCGTCGGCAGAACCGCCGGGTCAAACCCGGCTGAGCTACCCGGCTCGGAAGCGCCAAAGTCGGTATGAGCAGTCACGTTCACTCCCATCCCCTTTTGGACCGCTTCCCACGGTACGAAATGCATGAAAATCGGCCTGTACACGGGGGAGGCACCCGCCTCGAAGACGAGACCGTCGGCAGAACCGCCGGGTCAAACCCGGCTGAGCTACCCGGCTTACAAGTCTCAAAGTCGGGTTGAGCAGTCACATTCACTCCCATCGACTTTTGGGCAACTTCCCACGGTTCGAAATGCACAAAATTCGGCCTGAACACGGGGGACGCTCCCCCCTCGAAGGCGAGACCGTCGGCAGAACCGCCGGGTCAAACCCGGCTGAGCTACCCGGCTTAAAAGTCTCAAAGTCGGTATGAGCAGTCACATTCACCCCCATTCCCTTTTGGACCACTTCCCACGGTTGAAATGCATGAAAATCGGCCTGGACACGGGGAGGCTCCCCCCTCGATGACGAGACCGTCGGCAGAACCGCCGGAACAAACCCGGCTGAGCTACCCGGCTTACAAGTCTCAAAGTCGGTATGAGCAGACACGTCCACCCCCATTCCCTTTTGGACCACTTCCCACCGTTGGAAATGCACGAAAATCGGCCTGTACACGGGGGAGGCACCGGCCTCGAAGACGAGACCGTCGGCAGAACCGCCGGATCAAACCCGGCCGAGCTACCCGGGTTAGAAGCCTCAGAGTCGGGTTGAGCAGTCACATTCACTCCCATCCCCTTTTGAACCTCTTCCCACCGTTGGAAATGCACGAAAATCGGCCTGTACACGGGGGAGGCTCCCCCCTCGAAGGCGAGACCGTCGGCAGAACCGCCGGGTCAAACCCGGCTGAGCTACCCGGCTTAAAAGTCTCAAAGTCGGGTTGAGCAGTCACATTCACTCCCATCGACTTTTGGGCAACTTCCCACCGTTGCAAATG